>NW_026648335.1:0-136571 GCF_030028045.1 Hippopotamus amphibius kiboko
TGGTGACACATACATACACGTGTATGTGTATCCACACCTATCCCTATGTAGCCATAGTTAGGGACATACCGATAGCGCTCTCTGTGTGCATACGTCTCTACCTAGTCACACACAGGCGCGCGCACGCTTATGACTCAACCCTACAAGGGAATGAGGTCTTGCCATCCGCGGAAACATGGAGAGACCCAGAGGGCATTGCGCTACACAAGATACCTCAGGTCGCGAGACTATCATGTCTGTGAAGAACGTGCACAGCAATACACACACATGAACACAAAGAAGGAACCGCAAACAGGTTCATCGACACCTAAAAGGAACAAATGGGGGGTGGCCAGAGGAGGGAGGGAGGGGCGAAGAGGGAGACGAGTGCAATAGGTGAGGGAGAGGAAGCGGTGCCCACTTCTAGTTATGAAATAAACAACGCACTCGCAGGATGTCATGTACAGCAGGCGGAATAGAGTCCATCCTACTGTCATTACATCGAATGGTGACAGACAGTAACGAGACTTATCACGGAGATCCCTGGGTCATGTGTAAACATAGCCACTCGCTAGGGTATACACCTGAAAACCAATATACTCTTGTCAGTCTGTTAGACTTCAATTTAAAAGGGCGGGGGGAGGAGGGAGGGAGGGGGGAGGGGGGCAGAGAAAGGAGGAAGAGGAAGAGGAGGGTGGTGGGGGAGGAGGAGGAGGGGGAGGAGGAGGAGGAGGAGGGAGGAGGAAAAAGATGGCTTGCCTTGAAGAAATCAACAAAAGGAAAGAGCGAGAGAGACAGAGACAGAGGCAGAGAGAGACGCGAGATCAAGACTGGACACTCAGGTGACTGCAAGAGTTAAGGGAGATTAAGACAAGAAACAAACTCCCAACAGTAGTTTGGTAAGTCCAAAATCAAGATTTGGATATCATGCTGGCATCAAGCACCAACCCTTCTAAATGGACACAAAGACACACAGGCCTCCCTCACTTGGGGCCGGGGGGGGTGGTCGTCAGGACCAGGAAATGACCATGCAAGCGGAAGCTGAAAAGGCAACCTTGTTCATCCACGGCGGAAACATACCATGGTCCCACAGCATTCAAAACATTGTATCAAAACATGTACAAACGGCTCTTCCTCACTCCCAATGAAAACTGCAGAGAACGTCCAAAACAGCCAACGTATGATTTGCTTAGTAGATTGTCATGGAGAGCCTCGACCAGAAAGCATCGCTTTCGGTTTGTAACATCATAGGAACAGCAGTCTCAACAGCGCTTGCCTTCTTGGCGCAGTATCATTTCTACGCCTGGATACACAGTCCTACTTTGGGGTGGGGGGGGTGGGGGTGAGGGAGCCCTGCCAGCAGTTCCTATTTTTCAAGCAGACCTCTTCCCCTCCCCCCAACCACCACCACCATTTTTCTTATTTTTTTTCTCTTTCCTCTGGTCTCAGGTTCTGCCCAATCCAGTCCACTGGCCTCCATCCCAGGCCACTGTGGGCTGTGTGTACAGATTTGCAAGATGAAGACAGTTCTCCCCAGAGAACCGGGCAGCCGTCCGGCTGAGATATAAAAACTGATCTGCTCATACAATTCCACTTTTTCTTTTTCTCTTTTAAATGGGCTTCTTTCTGTCAAGGAGAAGATTTCCAAATCAAAAGGAGACCGAAAGATTTCTAGGTTCCACAGCTTCAGGATTCCATGGATCGGGGGTGTCAAAAAGTCTGTGCAGGGCCTTCAGTAAAGGCCGTCTTTCTCAGCGCACACAAGTCAACCCGAGACCAAGGCAACCTGAGGGCAAAACCCCTCGCTTGATTTCATTTCTCCCATTAGGCCCCGAACATCAGAGCGCGTGTGACAGAGAGAGAGAGAGAGAGAGAGAGAGAGAGAGAGAGAGAGAGACCCCACAAAAGAGAAACAAACGAAAACCCCAGCAAAGTTCCATACATTGTTCGCCAGGATTGGAAGTGATGAGGTCGTTGCGGGGGAGGGGGAGAATATGCGGAGGGCACTTGGAAACCTCGCGGTTGCAGCCAGCAGGTGCTGACAGATACGTTTTTGAAAGCGGCTGGCGGCGCCCTTGAGCTTCCTACGGTTCTGACCATACCCGTTCTCAGGGAGGTGGCTGTGGAGCCCAGGATAGGCCACGCCAAAATGCACCTCCGTGGCACAGTGATCATTTGGCGTGACGGTGACCTCAAGCAGGCGGCCAACACAAGAGGGACCCTCGGGCTCTCCTTTGTGTCTCCCTGAAAGCGAGACATCCATCTCTCTCTCGGGTGAAAGGCGCACTCCCTGCATCTGCACCTGGAGTTAGGAGGACGCTCCGATCCCCAAAGTAGGGAATTCATTGGGGCCGAGAAGCCTAGGGAGACAAACACTGTGACTTCTTTCAGGGACCCCCCCAAGCCCAAACTCTGTTTAGATTCTTCCTTCCCTCAGGGCACACCCGAAAGCTAAGTCTCTCGGTCTGATCCCTGTCTCACACATGTACTGTCCCTTGGTCTACACAGTCGAAAAGCTGCCCGCCTCAGCCACTTCTCAGGGCTAGAAGGTAAAACAACAACAACAACAACAACAACAACAAACGAACACGTGTTCCCGCTCCCGCTTCCTCTATCCGCCTGCCTTGAGTCCATGTTAGGATGAGTCCAGCCACGAGGACTCAAGAGGGGCAGAGGGGGAGATTTCCCCCTCCCCCAAACAGGAAGGCGTCTGGAACTCTCTTCCCAGTGGCCACCCGGCTCAACTCTGGGTGCCTGAACCCTAGTTTGCCTCCTTTCGATTTTTAAATGCTCTTCCCTGGGTTAGAATCACAAGGAGAGATGCTCACGCGTGTATGTCTTCCAAGTTTTACGTGACATGGGGCAGCCCTCCTAAGAAAGCAAAGAAAGACTCAGAGAAGTGGCAACACCTACAATCTCTTCGGTTCTGCTGAGGAGAGGGAGGAAATCTGGGAAAGTAACTATACTATGGCCCGGGCTGGCGGGCGCCGGGGGTGGGGGTGGGGGGGGCGGGGGAGAGTTAAGGGAGCTAAAGGAGGATGAGATTTCTTAGAAACTCATTCTTAGGCACAGACACATTGGAGGGATGCGGGACCCCACCTCTTCTTTTCCCTTGTGTTGGGAAGATCATTTGGCTCCTGCCAGCTGGGGTTTCATTCCCCCACGAATCATCAGGCGAGTGCTCTGGAGAAAAGAGCGAGAGCACAGGTCAGGCGAACATGGAGAAGATGGCTGCCGGATGCCCGGGGCCACACGGATGTCTTCGGGGGCACAGGCACGTCCACGATCTGTGGACCATGTCTACGGCAGATTGGGTGTGTAGGTCATTTTGAACAGGCTCCCATCCACCTGCCCTCATTGGGGTCCTGTCTCCAGCTCACCTGAGCGGTGCCGTCACGGCTAGGCGAAGACAGGGCTCCTCCAGGGGCGGGCCCGTGCCAGAGAAAGGGAGACGGCAGTGAAGTCATCGAGCTTCGGGTACTTCTACCAGAGTGACTCTCCTTCATCAAGTCCCCGGCAGGTGGAGGGACACGTCTTTCTGACACAGTGGGGCCAGGGGAGGCTTAGAAAAAGGCTTCTGACAACTGCACCATCAAGTATGAGCTCTCCGTTTCCTTGACGGAAGAGTCCCCCACTTTCCCAAGTGGTAGAGCTAGGAACTGGCCCCTCGGGTCCCATCTTACACGTGAGAATGACATGCTGACTTTACCCCTCTTCAAGGCGGAGTTTGTAAAAGGTCAGCCCTGGAGGAAGGACTCAGCTTGTCAGTCCTCTCATGCTATCATCCAAGCCAAGGAGAGCCGTGCCAGAGCTCCACGGAAGGAATACGGCGATCGGCTGCCTTTGGAGAAGATGGCTCTGTGAGCAGCAGCATGGAAACCAACCGAGAAGCAGGGGCCACTCTAGAGGCCAGCAGGGTCCTTAGGGGCCCAGCCAGGCCAGGCCAGGCCAGGATGGAGAGAGGGGATGGAGCCGGACCTTTGAGGCCCTAGCCTCCACAGCACCTGGGATTCTGCTGGGATTCTTGAGAAACTCGCTCCACATTCTAGAAGGGCCTGCGTGTAACAAAGATACGAAGCCATACTTTCCTTAAAGAGCACCTGCCCTCAGGAAGTGGCACTCAGCACGCTCGCTGGTGATGGGCCAGACACACCCATAGACACTCAGGTTCCAGGGAAAAGCTTTGCTCAGCTCTTTCTCCCCTTCCGTCCTCAAAACACAAAGCCATCGCTTCCGGATACCAGGGAAGCTCTCAGGTAGGTTGTGCTGGGGCGGGCGCCAACTAGAACTGTGAAGAGGGGAGATCGGAGCCGCAGAAGCTCTGGGGCCCCGAGGAAAGACGCCGCCAATCCACCTCTCGCACCTTCCTCTCAGCGGGAGGGCCAGGGACTCTCCCTCCGCACAGGATCCTGGCCACACACGAGGGAGGGCCCACACCCACTTTCCTGCTCCTCTTTGCTTGGGGTGGGTTCAGAGACACTGGACTCGGCTCATCCCTCTCCACAGCGGCTCGTCCCTCTCCACAGCCGTGCACGGCAGGCAGCAGAGCAGAAGAACAAGAGCTGGCATCGTCCACCGTTCCCAGAGCTGCTCCATTCCCGTCCACGCGCATCCGGATGGGGCGCACAGACAGGGCGCTCGTCCTGAGGTCACCGTGTCGCTCCAGGTGCGGATTCCCGAGATGGTGACATCTCGGTCGAGGAGACCGTCCCCTGTGAGACCACAGGCTTGGCAGTATTGGCGAGAGCATGCTTCGTGGGCCATCTGCAATTCCATGTCACCGGAAACATACCGTGTCAAACTTGTGCTCGGCCTCCAAGTCAAAGGGCTGCCTGAGGACTTTGACCGACAATTCCAGTTGCTCCTGGCCTAAGAGACACAACTTCTCCCAAGGAAACAAACCGTAACACAATGGAAAGTCTGACCTACCTCAAGACGTGTGTTTGACGTGGCACGGCCATGTCCGGAGGCTCATGTGACTTCCATGCGGGGGCAGCCTGGGAACCGCCTTTCTGAGTCTCCCCCTCCCCGTGCGACCCCAGGGTAGGGCTGGTGCAAAGAGAACGCTGGATGGGATGTAGGCATTGGAAGTGAAGCCACAGCCAAGGCTCTCTGCAGGCTGTTGCCATCCCACATGGTGACAGGTGGGCACAGAGGTGCAGGGTGGAAGGCTGTCCATCCACACACACACACACACACACACACCCGCCGCCCTGCGTGTGGCTAGTGTTCCCAGCTGGTGCCCTCTGGACGACAGTGACCCAGGCCACTCCTGGCTGCCTGGCCGCAGATCCACCGAGGGACAGCTGTGCCTTCCCCCGAGTCTCTCCATGTCTCCCCTGTGGCCCCGCACATCGGTGGCTACCTTTCCCTGCGGGCGCTGACAGCTCCATCGGCACTGCCACCTCCGCCACTGCCACCGGGCACTCAGAGGACTGAGAGCCACAGCCTTCCCTCCCCTCCCCTCCCCTCCCCTCCTCCGCAGCCCAGCCCAGCCCTGCCCTGCCCTGCCCAGCTGCTCCCAGGCCTCTGGAAGGTCCAGTTCCTAGAACGAGGTCTTCATTCCTGTGACTCCCACGGTGTCTCTGTTTCCATGACACAGACCGGCTATGTTGTCCCGACAGTAGGACACACACAGAAACCCTGTGTGAAAATCATGAGGCTGACAGCATCATTAGTCATCTGAGACAGAAAATCAATAAAGATATCGTATTAAATACACATAATTATAGGTAGGGTGTGTGTGTGTGTGTGTGTGTGTGTGTGTGTGTGTGTCTGTCTGTCTGTTTGTCTGTCTGTCTGTATCTCACTGCAGTATTCACACAAGCATTGCCAGCCAAGCAGAACCTCAGGTCTCTGTGATAATTGTCCCTGGGGATGTTCTGCCGACTGTCACGCAGAGACCGTCGTTGTACGGAGACACAGGTAAAGACGTGTGTTTGTCAAGACAGGAGAACACAGAAAACACATCCTGTTTCACAGGGATGAACTAGTGTCATGATGCCAACCTGGGGACATGGGCTCCCGTTCATGCTCCTGGCCAGGCCCTGCAAGCATTAGGGGACCATCGCTTCTGTCCTTGTATGGGCCGCTCACTGCACCGAGTTCTTAGTCACCTCACGTAGCCCTCACCGCAAATCCACACCTTGAACGTGGTCCTCCTTCCTCATCGCCACCGCCACCACGTTCCTCCTGGTCTCTTTAAACGCGCACGCGTCCCTGGTGGGTGGGGTAAGGAGCCAGCTCCCCCCACCCCACCCCACTCCGGTGCCTGCCTGCCTGCCTGCCTGCCTGCCTGCCTGCGTGCATGCGTGCGTGGAGTAGAAGCAGGGAATGTTCTGTCGTTCCCCCTTCCCAACCCGCGAACGAAGGAAACCTTCGTGTATCTTTCTATACTTTATGTGCTGTCGCCTACATGTGTTCCCCCATTTTTCTTTATCCACAAGAGCTCCCTGCAGTCCCCACTCTCTGTATGAACGGCATTCACACACATCCAAAGTGAATTTATTTCAGCTTCTATTGGGTGGCATATCCAGATAGATCCTTTAGGTCAGGAAGCACAGAAACACAGCCAAGTCGAGTGAGTGCTGAACCAGAGTCATTTAGGAATCCTATGAGGTGACCAGTGTGGGAGGAGCATGTGTTCCAAGGCACTTCTTTTGATGTCTTAGGTTTACCTAGCCAGCAATGCAGATCCCATGAAAGTGGCCAGAGATCTTTTCTCCATAGGCTCTCCTGTTACGGAATGCAAGTGTGTTCCCGTGCCCACGGACGACACACAGTGAGGCCAAACAAGGGGACACGTCAGAGTTTGGGGCAGGGGAAGGTTTCTAGCATGGCCGAGCAAGGGGAGGGTGGGAATCTTTCTTTTCCAGAAAAGTTAGAACTTCTCTCAAGTTGCATGGGCCCAGAAAATGCTTTCTCCTCTTCGATCGTCAGTCAAGGAAAGGTAGCACCTGGTTTTTCACGAGGAGATTTTCTTCCTAATTCCAGTTATCTTATAAAATAAAGAAGAAAAATTCTGTTAATGTTTCACATAAGCGTCCAGGACTATTTCACTTCCATGATTTGAAGAAATGTTATTTTCTCTCTGACTGACACTGTCCTTGAAGGACCAAGCTAAACTTCTAAGGAGCCAAATTCCAAATCATTTTGAAACTAGGAAATACAAAGTGTAGTGTCATAGATTGATTGATCGATCCATTGATTTCATCAGACAGCAGTCGTCACTTCTAAGATTATTCGAACACCACTAACTCTTGTGTAACAAAGTTGAGATGTCTGCGCTCGAGCACGCACACGCACGCACGCGTGTGTGTGTGTGTGTGACTCATAAGGGGATGTTTTCCATAGCTGTGCACTATGGCACTGCAGGATCTCTGGTTGCTGAGTACTCAGAGGTGCAAGCCCCGATACAGAGCTTGGACTGTGAAGTTATGCATGGGTTCTCAATGGTGTGTGTGGGGTCGGCCCCCCTAATCCCCCATGTTGGTTGTTCAACGGTCAACTCTAATATATAGATCAGAGAGGATATCATCCATGTGCTTCATATGAATAACTTTCCCAAATAATCTTTATCTTTTTCAAAGGAAGACATCCTGTAATCCATTTCATAAGATGCTATTGGGAACCTACTCCCCCAGCATGTGAATTATCCCTACAGAGCGCAAGATCCCTGAGAAGGAGGAGCCCTGCACGCTGAGACACCAGGAAAGTAGGCTTTTAGATGATATTGTCTGCTTCTCATGGGATGACGGTGTCTACTGATCCTATTCAAGTGTGTAAAATGAGAGCCCCCTGGCAAGGATCAGCAGAAGGTCTTTTCTGCTGGGCCCTGGGCTCTTCCTTAAAGTGGGGAGGCCAAGAGCCTCAAGAAGGAAGGAAGGAAGGAAGGAAGGTGGGAGGGAGGGAGGGAGGGAGGGAGGGGAGGGTTTGCCCAGTGCCATCAGGCCCGTGTGTCACCCTAAAGAGAAGGGCAGCCATTGCCACTGCTGGAATCATGTCCCCATTTCCTGGGCAGGACATTCAAGAAGGCCTCCTCCTGTGTGTTTCGTGCATCACCTCGACGGTGCCCCCAGGAATAGTCACCGGAGGAAACTGTGCAGCTGAGCCAACCTGCCTGGGAACACGGCCTCCTTCCTTTAAGAAGTGGAAAACTCGCCCAGTGCTCTCTCTGTTGTTGTTTTTCCGGTCCTTATCCTTGTCCTTGTCGTCGGCGTCATCGTCGTTACTGTTGTTAACAAGTGAAAGATAGTGAGTCAGAAAGAGAAAAACAAATATTGTATATTCACACATATATGTGGACTGCAGAAAAATGGTACACATCAACTGGTGTGCAAGGCAGAAATAGAGACACAGATGTAGAGCACAAACATATGGACACCAAGTGGGGAAAGTGGGGAGGGTTGGGGGGGAATGAATTGGAAGATTGGGGTACCAAATTGTACACTCTAAATATATACAGTTTATTGTAAAACATAAAAAGAAAATAAGTTAAAAAAAGAAAAAGTGAATGATGCCTCCGTCTAGAGGAATACTTGGCAGTTATTATGTTCAGGACCATTTCTTTTTCGGCCATTGATGGAAAACTCCTTGGATCCTGTTAGCATTTATGGATTCAAGGAGTGCAGTTCTTCATAGGTTCTGTCACGTCATTAGGAGGGGAATCCTCATCAAGTTGCTTCAACGAGGACTACGTGTCCTTCAGATGCGGAGATGGAAACGAATGGTGCGCTGCGGGGTGGTGGGGGGGCGGGGGCGCGATGATAGGCACCCAGGACTCCTTCCCCCAGGCCTCCTTTTGTTCCCTCACTGCTTCCTGGAGAAGGGACACCACACCCCACCCCCACACACACACCCTCTAGGTGTGCTATTTGCTGTCCATAATTTCACGTGCCCTTTGGGCATGGCTGATAGAGACGGACATGAAGCAGCAGGACGGCAAGCTGGCACCTGGGCCTAGGGAAGTTTCACAAGTGAAATATCAGAACTGGAGCTGGGACAGACATGCCTCCCCTTCCCGGGGCCGGGGATGGGGGGGTGGGGTGCAGAAGCTGGGCTGGGGGAGCTGGAGACGAGGGGCACAGAGAGAGGCGGGGAAGGGAGGCCCCTCGTGGGCCTGGGAGAGACGGGGATCAGGGGGCGGGGCGGTGGGGGGCAGGGGGCCACTGCTGACCAGCCTCGGTTCGGGTTCCCTGTCCCCCATCCTGCTGAGAACTTGCCTTTGCTTCCTGCCCTCAGGTGTGCGAGAGGAGCATGTTTCTTTTCAATAAAGACCAATACATTATGTCACACTGTGTTTGGTTTTGCTTGTTCATGTTCCAGACGAGGCCAAAGAACTCTCCCAGGGGAGGTGTGGGTACAAAGGATCTGACAGGATGGGAGGGTGCGGGTCCGTGCATGGGCCAAGAAATCCAGAAAATCTGTCGTAGCTGAGACTCAGGCCTTTTTCAGAAATAGGCCAAGAGAGTTCAGCTTTGACCATTCCCTGCCAAGTAGTCATCACAGGTGCTTCCTGGAAGGGATTGAGTTGCAGAAACCAGCGTGGCCCGCAGCCCTCAGGTCTCAGCCCCGCAGGCAGGCAGGCAGGCAGGCAGCGGCTACTGTCTGTTGGTCCCGCCCCACCCCGCCCCCGCCCCCGCCCCCGCCTGCTTCTCCACCGCTCGCTCCTTCCCAAGTCGCCAGGGGCCGATTATAAACCAGTGGAGGGGGGGGAGCGTGTGGGGGGCGGTGTCAGTGAAGAAGATTTGTAGATGTTAGGGTGGAAGCAACTTTAGCAGTTTGAAATGGCTGTGATGATGGGTGTTTGGTTCGACTTTCAGAGTGGCTCTCACAGAAACAGGCACCAGGATGGTTTCCATAGGAGCTGTGGTGGCCATGTCTCTAAAGTTTTCACCAAGTCCTCCAGCTTCGGTCTGTAGGGCTTCAGGCAAAGGGCCGTTTTCGTTGTCAGTGATGCCAAGTCAAAAGGGTGGGCTGGGCGAAAGTGGGAAACATTCATGGAGAGAGTTGTAGCCCGATATTGGGGGCAACTTGAAAGACTTCAGGATCCAGTCCGGTTTTCAGGTGAAAAGCAGCACCCTAAGGAAAATGAATAGCACCAGAATCTCATATCCACAAGTGTGTATTCCCGTTTTATGGAAACGTAACGTGGGCCTCTAAGGAACGCATGCAAGTGACTCTCTTGCCAAAGAAATAAGGAGCCTCACGGAGAGTTTCTGAATTCTGGACGGAGCAGGTAGGGAGAAAAAGAGAAGTGATTCCATTTTGCTGACAAGGGTACAAGTCACCAAATGGATGTCCAACTTTTAAAATAAATTGGGTTTTGTTTGTTTTCATTTTCCCTTGTAGCTGGCAAAGAAAAGATTTCACAATCCGTCCTGTTCTCTCTCTCTCTCTCTCTCACTCAGGTTAGGAGATTCTTTTCTGTTTGAAATAATTGAAGCATTTATAATGTCGTGCAGTTTCAGGTGTACAGCACAGTGATTTAGATAGAAAGATAGGTAGATAGATAGATGATAGATAGATAGATAGATAGATATAGATAGATTCTGTTTCAGATTTTTTTTCTCTTATAGGTTATTACAAAGTATTGAGTATAGTTTCCTGTGCCAAGTCGTAAGAGCTTGTTGATTATCCACTTTATGTATAGGAATGTGTATATGTTCATCCCAAGCTCCTAAGGTATCCGCACCCTGCCCCCCACCCCGGCTTCCCCAATCAGTCCTATTGTAGACAAGTAGTCATACACACACTATCATCCTAGCCCTCAGTTCATTCAGCCCCACGTAGGTCACTCTTTCTTCTCGGAGTCCAGTTTTCCCATCGGCCGTGTCAATCTTGCCTGATGATTGAGTGTGACTGGAAAAGTGATGGTCCCAAGAAGTTTGCAAGAGCTTTTGTGAAGGCTCATAGGACTTGCCCAGCGAAGTGGGTGCCTTGGTCACTGCAGGCTGTGGAAGGTATACCCAAAGTGGCAAACACAATTTTTTTTAACCGTCTCTATGCCATGGTGAGGACAGAAGGCTTGCAGCAAGGGGAGGCTTCAACCCACATGGAAACCATACTCACCGTCACAGGAACGTTTGGAGGACCCATACTACGTGGCAGTGGAGTGAAGTCCAGTGGCCGGGGTTCAGGGGTTCCTGAGAGAGGAGGTCTGACGCCTCTGGGGACAAAGAGAATTGTTCTCTCCCAGGGTTACAAGCATGACAGGTCAGCCATTGCAGGTAACCTGTAGAAATCTTCCCACCAGCATCTATTTACAATTGGAGCCATTCTAAATGCACCAAGGTGGGTGGCGGAATGTGGGGGGAGGCGGGGAGAAGGGGGGGAGGTTCCCCGGGAAGCCTGAGACATGGAGACCCAGTGGCCGGCCGGGCTGCTGCCCCTCTCTGGGGTCTGCTGTCCCTCTCTGGGGTCTGCTGTATCCCTGACCCTCTGTTGAATGGACAGAATGGGTGTGTCATGCCCCACTCATCACCTCCCCTTCGGGCCCACAGAGGCGCTTCCGTGAGCTGCCTGCACCCCCCTCCAGTAGGCGGGAGGGGAGGGAGTCTGCGGTATGGGTAAGCACACGGCCCACAGGAGCGTTCGCGGCCAGGGCCGGGGCACGACCTCGGTAGGCTTGCTGCCCTTGGGCTCGCCCCTCGGGCCCTCGAGGGGTAGCACGCCCAAGATGCGTGACACAGCCCCCTCTCTCACAGGCCCCGGCCCCCACGATCGCTCCCACGCCCGCGCGCAGCCCCCCACGTAGCGGGGGCCACACGGGGCGTGCGCTCAGCCAAGCTCAGCCCCCCGCGGCACGCCGCTGAGGACCAGCACAACGAGGCGGCCCCTGACCCCACCACCGGGGGGGGAACAGGCGGGCGCACCTCCCTTACCGTCTCGACCCCCCCCAAGAGAGAGCCGCTCACGGCACATGCCACGGTGGCAGAGACCCGAGGGACACGCTGGGAAAGGGGAACAACACCACCGCTCGGCCTCGGGCACCTGAGGGACGACCTGGAGCGCTCCAGGAGCACCACGGAGGGCCAGGCGAGGCACGCTCGCACACCGACGGGGGCGCGCAGCGTGGCGGCGGGGCGGCCCTCCCCGCCGCGGGGAGGGCCGCTCGCGAGGCGTACGCCAAGGAGGCAAAGCGA
Organism: Hippopotamus amphibius kiboko; assembly: GCF_030028045.1. Classification (NCBI taxonomy): domain Eukaryota; kingdom Metazoa; phylum Chordata; class Mammalia; order Artiodactyla; family Hippopotamidae; genus Hippopotamus; species Hippopotamus amphibius. The sequence continues at coordinate 12,123 of NW_026648335.1, forward strand.
GAGCGTCTGCTGCGTCCGAGGACCCCGGTCCCCGCGCCCACGCTGGGAGGCGGGGGCGGGAGACCGCGGGTTCAGGGCCGGAGGCCGCACCCCTGCCTTCCGCACACCCCGGCAGGCGGGGCGGAAGAGAGGCGAGGAGCCCGCGGACAGAACGAGAAGAGCGGTCCCGTCCCCCAGGAACGTCCATCCCTCGTCTGGCATGGCTTAGGCCCAGCCCGGCGGAGCGTGGCACCACCACATCAATCGGTTGACCCACCCAGCCTAAAGCCACGGCGGGAGAGGCCCGCAGGGGAGGCACGGCGAGGACCCGTCACACTGAGGCCCGCTTCCGCCTCGCCGGCGCCCCTTCCTCTCGGGCAAGAGCAGCCAACCACCCCAGGACGAGAACGCCTGACACGGGGCACAGAGCCTGTGGGGTGGGGTCGTGCCGGCCACTCACCACCGGGTGCCTGCAGCGGGGGCAGCGCACAGGGTCGAGCACCCAACGCCACCTGGCCCCGCCGCCCTCGGGCTCAGCCAGCGGCCGGAGGCGGCACCGCGGGTCGGGGCAGCCGGACGCGCACGCAAGAGCCGGCACGCAGGCCCAAGCAGGCAGCTCAAGTGGCAAGGACCGAGCCGGTCATCAGACAGCCTCCCCCAGCCCGGAGTCCTGCCCGCGTCCGGAGCCCCAGCGTCTATCGGCGACAGACGCAGAAGAACACCGTGTCAGCACCTATCTGGTGGCAAAAAGGCCCCATTTCCGGCGAAAAAAATCATCGCGCCCGACAGCGGGGCCCACCCACGAGGTTCACGGGGGCCCCCGGAACCTCGGTCCGGCCACCTGCCCCCAACACTTCCCCATCCACACTCGCCCCGGAGCGCCCGAGGCCACCTGGTCGACCCGGGGATGGAGGGGTGGCAGAGTGGGCCGGGGACACGGGGGAGAGGGAGCGGGCTGGGGACGCCCTCCCCGGTCCCCCCACGCGGGCAGGGACTGGTCCATCCGAGTCTCCGGGCCAGGACTTGGTTCCAAGAAAGAAACTCAGCACCCCTCCGAGCCGCCTCCGATGAGCGGGCCCCATGAGGGACCACGCCCGGGCCCAGGAGCCCCTCCCCGGGCCACCCAGTAGGGCTCGCGCCAGTCCCCACCTCCCGGCCCGGACTCGGGGTGGAGGGCGGAGGGGGGAGACAAAGTCGCGTCCGACGACCGGGACCCACGCGGGCACGCTGACAGGCCGGGTGCACCCTCGCCGGCCACCTGCGCGAGCAGGGGCCGGTCCGTCCACGTCTCCGGACCCATCGGGACTTGAACCCATTTCTCCAGGGAGACGCCCGGAGCCCACGGGGCAACGCACCCAGGCCCGGGCCAGCCTCTCCGGGTCACTGCTGGCGGCCCAGGCCGGTCCTCACCTCTGGAGTCCGGCTCGGAAAACCATCGGTCCGAAAGAATCTGACGACTGGGACGCACGCGCGTCCACCACCGAGCCCGTGGCGGCCTCCACCAGCCTCAACGCTCGGCCCGAGCCGGTCCCCACCTCCGGAGCGGGACGCGGGGGCACCGGGAAGGGAGGTGGGGGGGGTCGGGGAACGAACGCTCCCAAGGGCGGCCCAGGAGAAGGCCGGGCCACCAAGTCCCAGGCGCTCCGGGCGCGGCAGACCCTCTCCTCTCCCACCGCGGCGGCACGACCCGACATGGGTTCCCGCAGCCGGAGGCGCACGGGCGCATGCTGGTCGACCCGGCCAGGCGGCCCCTCCGCCCCGGCTCGGGAGCGCGGCGGCAGTCACAGCCCCATAGATCTGCAGGCCCAATCTCAGGCGACAGCAGGAGGTGCCTACGCCTCGGCGCCACCGGGGCTGCCAGCACCAGCGTGGCTCGCCTCCCGGAACTCTGCTTCGGGCCCGGCGGCTGAGTCACAGCCCTCGACAAGGTCGCCGGAGCTCCGGAGGGAAGGGACAATATAAAAGCGGCCGCCAGGTGGCGCCCGACAACCGGCTCGAACGTCCCCGGGCCGGATCCCGGTCGCCGGCCGGCCACCGAGGACGCCGGAGCGCCAGGCCGCCCAAACGCCCGAGCTCCTCCCGGAGCGGGGCGGGCGTCCCGCGCGGACCCGAGGGGTCCGCCTCGGAGCTAGCTCCCTGCCCGACACGACACGACACGCCACGGCGCGTCCCAATCCCCGGCAGCACACGGGGGCGGGGGTAGCTGGCAAGATGCCGCCGGGAGGCTGCCTGGAAGGGGACGCGATTCCAGGCCATGGGGGGGCGCGGGGAATTCCACGGAGACGCCCACAGTGCCACAAGCGAGATCCCCAGCTCCCCGGAGGGTGAGAGGGAGGGAGGGAGGGAGGGAGGGAAGGCGGGGACCAGCGAAACGAAACCAGGCAAGCGCTCCGAGAACGACGCAGGAATTCATCCCTTCTGGCACGGAGAAGGGCTTTGGAAAGCTGACACGCAGAGCCCGGAAGCTAGAAACGAAAGTAAACATACACTCTGGCCCCACACAAATGGAAACAAACATCTATTTCCGCACAGACCGCGACAAAGTCCAAAGAGAACACATGGGTGTGTGGGTGGGGAACACGCCCTTGAGGTCAGAACGTGGATTTCAAAACGGACTGACCACAGTCACCGGCGGGCGGGGGCAGGGGCGGGGGCGGGGGGGCGGGGAGCAGCGTGTCAACAGCCATCCACTAAAGAAACCGCGTTCCAGGACATCTACACAATGCAACGTGGTGAGTGTGCGTGCGTGCGTGCGCGCGCACGTGCGTGTGAGAGAGAGATTTACAGCAAAGGTTCACAGTGACCTATCGTCCCACCAAAATCAAACCAAGCCAAACTACCAAAAAGTCAAAGTCAAGCTCTGGGACTGCTGTGGCCCTTCAAGGAGTACGTAAAGGCACACACATATGTACGTGTATGCACACGTGTACACGTACAGACACACACACGTGTACACGTACACACACACACGCATCTGAAAACCTCAAGCATGTCCCATAAGAGGTTCCTGTCCAAAACAGAGCAAGGCCTCATGCAACGCAGCCCCCCAGAACAAGCAACCCGATGGGGAAAGCGGGCAGGAGGCCTGAACAGAGCAGACCAAGACCAGGCATTTTCATCCACAAGGAAACAAAGCCAGAAAAAACCAACAGAAAACAACGCCCACAAAGGAAACAAAGCAACAAGGACGACGACCCCCACCACTCCAACAGCAACCGCAACACAGTTTTCCACTGTCAACAAAGCAACCAACAGTACCTTTCTTGGGGGGTGGGGGCGGGGACAAAACCAAAAGCCAAAGGAAACCTTTCCCTGAAATACAAGAAACAACTGGGGCTGCCTAGCTGGCGCACTGCTTAAGAATCCGCCCGCCACTGCAGGGGACACGGGTTCGATCCCTGCTCCAGGAAGGTCCCACATGCCGCAGAGCAACGAAGCCCGTGAGCCACAACGACTGAGCCCATGTGCCGCAACTCCTGAAGCCCCCGTGCCTGGAGCCCGTGCTCCGCACCAAGAGAAGCCACTGGCAATGAGGAGCCTGCGCACCACAACGAAGGGGAGCCCCCACTCACCGCAACGGAAAGAAAGCCCGCGCACAGCAAAAAAAGACCCAACGCAGCCCATCAAATACAGAACAATTTTTTTTTTTAAATGGAGGGTATGATAAAAAGCGCTGGCATTTCTCTGCACAAGCATACACAGCCAGGCCCAGGATCTGGAATCGCGACAGCAAGTTCCAAACGGCAGAGGAAAGTGGCTCCTGACGGGACACCTATTTTTCACGCTGAGAGAGACCACCACCATGTCATGCTGGAGGACTCAGAGATATCACCTGGTGCCTGACAGAATGGCTCCCCGACAACAGATGACACTACGGAAAACAGCACAGAAGTCCCTGAAAGCACTGCACCAACAACTACCACGTGACCCAGCAACTCCACTACGTGCCCACCGAGGGGGTGAGGGTGACACATACATACACGTGTATGTGTATCCACACCTATCCCTATGTAGCCATAGTTAGGGACATACCGATAGCGCTCTCTGTGTGCATACGTCTCTACCTAGTCACACACAGGCGCGCGCACGCTTATGACTCAACCCTACAAGGGAATGAGGTCTTGCCATCCGCGGAAACATGGAGAGACCCAGAGGGCATTGCGCTACACAAGATACCTCAGGTCGCGAGACTATCATGTCTGTGAAGAACGTGCACAGCAATACACACACATGAACACAAAGAAGGAACCGCAAACAGGTTCATCGACACCTAAAAGGAACAAATGGGGGGTGGCCAGAGGAGGGAGGGAGGGGCGAAGAGGGAGACGAGTGCAATAGGTGAGGGAGAGGAAGCGGTGCCCACTTCTAGTTATGAAATAAACAACGCACTCGCAGGATGTCATGTACAGCAGGCGGAATAGAGTCCATCCTACTGTCATGACATCGAATGGTGACAGACAGTAACGAGACTTATCACGGAGATCCCTGGGTCATGTGTAAACATAGCCACTCGCTAGGGTATACACCTGAAAACCAATATACTCTTGTCAGTCTGTTAGACTTCAATTTTAAAAGGGCGGGGGGAGGAGGGAGGGAGGGGGGAGGGGGGCAGAGAAAGGAGGAAGAGGAAGAGGAGGGTGGTGGGGGAGGAGGAGGAGGGGGAGGAGGAGGAGGAGGAGGAGGAGGAAAAAGATGGCTTGCCTTGAAGAAATCAACAAAAGGAAAGAGCGAGAGAGACAGAGACAGAGGCAGAGAGAGACGCGAGATCAAGACTGGACACTCAGGTGACTGCAAGAGTTAAGGGAGATTAAGACAAGAAACAAACTCCCAACAGTAGTTTGGTAAGTCCAAAATCAAGATTTGGATATCATGCTGGCATCAAGCACCAACCCTTCTAAATGGACACAAAGACACACAGGCCTCCCTCACTTGGGGCCGGGGGGGGTGGTCGTCAGGACCAGGAAATGACCATGCAAGCGGAAGCTGGAAAAGGCAACCTTGTTCATCCACGGCGGAAACATACCATGGTCCCACAGCATTCAAAACATTGTATCAAAACATGTACAAACGGCTCTTCCTCACTCCCAATGAAAACTGCAGAGAACGTCCAAAACAGCCAACGTATGATTTGCTTAGTAGATTGTCATGGAGAGCCTCGACCAGAAAGCATCGCTTTCGGTTTGTAACATCATAGGAACAGCAGTCTCAACAGCGCTTGCCTTCTTGGCGCAGTATCATTTCTACGCCTGGATACACAGTCCTACTTTGGGGTGGGGGGGGTGGGGGTGAGGGAGCCCTGCCAGCAGTTCCTATTTTTCAAAGCAGACCTCTTCCCCCTCCCCCCAACCACCACCACCATTTTTCTTATTTTTTTTCTCTTTCCTCTGGTCTCAGGTTCTGCCCAATCCAGTCCACTGGCCTCCATCCCAGGCCACTGTGGGCTGTGTGTACAGATTTGCAAGATGAAGACAGTTCTCCCCAGAGAACCGGGCAGCCGTCCGGCTGAGATATAAAAACTGATCTGCTCATACAATTCCACTTTTTCTTTTTCTCTTTTAAATGGGCTTCTTTCTGTCAAGGAGAAGATTTCCAAATCAAAAGGAGACCGAAAGATTTCTAGGTTCCACAGCTTCAGGATTCCATGGATCGGGGGTGTCAAAAAGTCTGTGCAGGGCCTTCAGTAAAGGCCGTCTTTCTCAGCGCACACAAGTCAACCCGAGACCAAGGCAACCTGAGGGCAAAACCCCTCGCTTGATTTCATTTCTCCCATTAGGCCCCGAACATCAGAGCGCGTGTGACAGAGAGAGAGAGAGAGAGAGAGAGAGAGAGAGAGAGAGAGAGAGAGACCCCACAAAAGAGAAACAAACGAAAACCCCAGCAAAGGTTCCATACATTGTTCGCCAGGATTGGAAGTGATGAGGTCGTTGCGGGGGAGGGGGAGAATATGCGGAGGGCACTTGGAAACCTCGCGGTTGCAGCCAGCAGGTGCTGACAGATACGTTTTTGAAAGCGGCTGGCGGCGCCCTTGAGCTTCCTACGGTTCTGACCATACCCGTTCTCAGGGAGGTGGCTGTGGAGCCCAGGATAGGCCACGCCAAAATGCACCTCCGTGGCACAGTGATCATTTGGCGTGACGGTGACCTCAAGCAGGCGGCCAACACAAGAGGGACCCTCGGGCTCTCCTTTGTGTCTCCCTGAAAGCGAGACATCCATCTCTCTCTCGGGTGAAAGGCGCACTCCCTGCATCTGCACCTGGAGTTAGGAGGACGCTCCGATCCCCAAAGTAGGGAATTCATTGGGGCCGAGAAGCCTAGGGAGACAAACACTGTGACTTCTTTCAGGGACCCCCCCAAGCCCAAACTCTGTTTAGATTCTTCCTTCCCTCAGGGCACACCCGAAAGCTAAGTCTCTCGGTCTGATCCCTGTCTCACACATGTACTGTCCCTTGGTCTACACAGTCGAAAAGCTGCCCGCCTCAGCCACTTCTCAGGGCTAGAAGGTAAAACAACAACAACAACAACAACAACAACAAACGAACACGTGTTCCCGCTCCCGCTTCCTCTATCCGCCTGCCTTGAGTCCATGTTAGGATGAGTCCAGCCACGAGGACTCAAGAGGGGCAGAGGGGGAGATTTCCCCCTCCCCCAAACAGGAAGGCGTCTGGAACTCTCTTCCCAGTGGCCACCCGGCTCAACTCTGGGTGCCTGAACCCTAGTTTGCCTCCTTTCGATTTTTAAATGCTCTTCCCTGGGTTAGAATCACAAGGAGAGATGCTCACGCGTGTATGTCTTCCAAGTTTTACGTGACATGGGGCAGCCCTCCTAAGAAAGCAAAGAAAGACTCAGAGAAGTGGCAACACCTACAATCTCTTCGGTTCTGCTGAGGAGAGGGAGGAAATCTGGGAAAGTAACTATACTATGGCCCGGGCTGGCGGGCGCCGGGGGTGGGGGTGGGGGGGGCGGGGGAGAGTTAAGGGAGCTAAAGGAGGATGAGATTTCTTAGAAACTCATTCTTAGGCACAGACACATTGGAGGGATGCGGGACCCCACCTCTTCTTTTCCCTTGTGTTGGGAAGATCATTTGGCTCCTGCCAGCTGGGGTTTCATTCCCCCACGAATCATCAGGCGAGTGCTCTGGAGAAAAGAGCGAGAGCACAGGTCAGGCGAACATGGAGAAGATGGCTGCCGGATGCCCGGGGCCACACGGATGTCTTCGGGGGCACAGGCACGTCCACGATCTGTGGACCATGTCTACGGCAGATTGGGTGTGTAGGTCATTTTGAACAGGCTCCCATCCACCTGCCCTCATTGGGGTCCTGTCTCCAGCTCACCTGAGCGGTGCCGTCACGGCTAGGCGAAGACAGGGCTCCTCCAGGGGCGGGCCCGTGCCAGAGAAAGGGAGACGGCAGTGAAGTCATCGAGCTTCGGGTACTTCTACCAGAGTGACTCTCCTTCATCAAGTCCCCGGCAGGTGGAGGGACACGTCTTTCTGACACAGTGGGGCCAGGGGAGGCTTAGAAAAAGGCTTCTGACAACTGCACCATCAAGTATGAGCTCTCCGTTTCCTTGACGGAAGAGTCCCCCACTTTCCCAAGTGGTAGAGCTAGGAACTGGCCCCTCGGGTCCCATCTTACACGTGAGAATGACATGCTGACTTTACCCCTCTTCAAGGCGGAGTTTGTAAAAGGTCAGCCCTGGAGGAAGGACTCAGCTTGTCAGTCCTCTCATGCTATCATCCAAGCCAAGGAGAGCCGTGCCAGAGCTCCACGGAAGGAATACGGCGATCGGCTGCCTTTGGAGAAGATGGCTCTGTGAGCAGCAGCATGGAAACCAACCGAGAAGCAGGGGCCACTCTAGAGGCCAGCAGGGTCCTTAGGGGCCCAGCCAGGCCAGGCCAGGCCAGGATGGAGAGAGGGGATGGAGCCGGACCTTTGAGGCCCTAGCCTCCACAGCACCTGGGATTCTGCTGGGATTCTTGAGAAACTCGCTCCACATTCTAGAAGGGCCTGCGTGTAACAAAGATACGAAGCCATACTTTCCTTAAAGAGCACCTGCCCTCAGGAAGTGGCACTCAGCGCGCTCGCTGGTGATGGGCCAGACACACCCATAGACACTCAGGTTCCAGGGAAAAGCTTTGCTCAGCTCTTTCTCCCCTTCCGTCCTCAAAACACAAAGCCATCACTTCCGGATACCAGGGAAGCTCTCAGGTAGGTTGTGCTGGGGCGGGCGCCAACTAGAACTGTGAAGAGGGGAGATCGGAGCCGCAGAAGCTCTGGGGCCCCGAGGAAAGACGCCGCCGATCCACCTCTCGCACCTTCCTCTCAGAGGGAGGGCCAGGGACTCTCCCTCCGCACAGGATCCTGGCCACACACGAGGGAGGGCCCACACCCACTTTCCTGCTCCTCTTTGCTTGGGGTGGGTTCAGAGACACTGGACTCGGCTCATCCCTCTCCACAGCGGCTCGTCCCTCTCCACAGCCGTGCACGGCAGGCAGCAGAGCAGAAGAACAAGAGCTGGCATCGTCCACCGTTCCCAGAGCTGCTCCATTCCCGTCCACGCGCATCCGGATGGGGCGCACAGACAGGGCGCTCGTCCTGAGGTCACCGTGTCGCTCCAGGTGCGGATTCCCGAGATGGTGACATCTCGGTCGAGGAGACCGTCCCCTGTGAGACCACAGGCTTGGCAGTATTGCCGAGAGCATGCTTCGTGGGCCATCTGCAATTCCATGTCACCGGAAACATACCGTGTCAAACTTGTGCTCGGCCTCCAAGTCAAAGGGCTGCCTGAGGACTTTGACCGACAATTCCAGTTGCTCCTGGCCTAAGAGACACAACTTCTCCCAAGGAAACAAACCGTAACACAATGGAAAGTCTGACCTACCTCAAGACGTGTGTTTGACGTGGCACGGCCATGTCCGGAGGCTCATGTGACTTCCATGCGGGGGCAGCCTGGGAACCGCCTTTCTGAGTCTCCCCCTCCCCGTGCGACCCCAGGGTAGGGCTGGTGCAAAGAGAACGCTGGATGGGATGTAGGCATTGGAAGTGAAGCCACAGCCAAGGCTCTCTGCAGGCTGTTGCCATCCCACATGGTGACAGGTGGGCACAGAGGTGCAGGGTGGAAGGCTGTCCATCCACACACACACACACACACACACACCCGCCGCCCTGCGTGTGGCTAGTGTTCCCAGCTGGTGCCCTCTGGACGACAGTGACCCAGGCCACTCCTGGCTGCCTGGCCGCAGATCCACCGAGGGACAGCTGTGCCTTCCCCCGAGTCTCTCCATGTCTCCCCTGTGGCCCCGCACATCGGTGGCTACCTTTCCCTGCGGGCGCTGACAGCTCCATCGGCACTGCCACCTCCGCCACTGCCACCGGGCACTCAGAGGACTGAGAGCCACAGCCTTCCCTCCCCTCCCCTCCCCTCCCCTCCTCCGCAGCCCAGCCCAGCCCTGCCCTGCCCTGCCCAGCTGCTCCCAGGCCTCTGGAAGGTCCAGTTCCTAGAACGAGGTCTTCATTCCTGTGACTCCCACGGTGTCTCTGTTTCCATGACACAGACCGGCTATGTTGTCCCGACAGTAGGACACACACAGAAACCCTGTGTGAAAATCATGAGGCTGACAGCATCATTAGTCATCTGAGACAGAAAATCAATAAAGATATCGTATTAAATACACATAATTATAGGTAGGGGTGTGTGTGTGTGTGTGTGTGTGTGTGTGTGTGTGTCTGTCTGTCTGTTTGTCTGTCTGTCTGTATCTCACTGCAGTATTCACACAAGCATTGCCAGCCAAGCAGAACCTCAGGTCTCTGTGATAATTGTCCCTGGGGATGTTCTGCCGACTGTCACGCAGAGACCGTCGTTGTACGGAGACACAGGTAAAGACGTGTGTTTGTCAAGACAGGAGAACACAGAAAACACATCCTGTTTCACAGGGATGAACTAGTGTCATGATGCCAACCTGGGGACATGGGCTCCCGTTCATGCTCCTGGCCAGGCCCTGCAAGCATTAGGGGACCATCGCTTCTGTCCTTGTATGGGCCGCTCACTGCACCGAGTTCTTAGTCACCTCACGTAGCCCTCACCGCAAATCCACACCTTGAACGTGGTCCTCCTTCCTCATCGCCACCGCCACCACGTTCCTCCTGGTCTCTTTAAACGCGCACGCGTCCCTGGTGGGTGGGGTAAGGAGCCAGCTCCCCCCACCCCACCCCACTCCGGTGCCTGCCTGCCTGCCTGCCTGCCTGCCTGCCTGCCTGCGTGCATGCGTGCGTGGAGTAGAAGCAGGGAATGTTCTGTCGTTCCCCCTTCCCAACCCGCGAACGAAGGAAACCTTCGTGTATCTTTCTATACTTTATGTGCTGTCGCCTACATGTGTTCCCCCATTTTTCTTTATCCACAAGAGCTCCCTGCAGTCCCCACTCTCTGTATGAACGGCATTCACACACATCCAAAGTGAATTTATTTCAGCTTCTATTGGGTGGCATATCCAGATAGATCCTTTAGGTCAGGAAGCACAGAAACACAGCCAAGTCGAGTGAGTGCTGAACCAGAGTCATTTAGGAATCCTATGAGGTGACCAGTGTGGGAGGAGCATGTGTTCCAAGGCACTTCTTTTGATGTCTTAGGTTTACCTAGCCAGCAATGCAGATCCCATGAAAGTGGCCAGAGATCTTTTCTCCATAGGCTCTCCTGTTACGGAATGCAAGTGTGTTCCCGTGCCCACGGACGACACACAGTGAGGCCAAACAAGGGGACACGTCAGAGTTTGGGGCAGGGGAAGGTTTCTAGCATGGCCGAGCAAGGGGAGGGTGGGAATCTTTCTTTTCCAGAAAAGTTAGAACTTCTCTCAAGTTGCATGGGCCCAGAAAATGCTTTCTCCTCTTCAATCGTCAGTCAAGGAAAGGTAGCACCTGGTTTTTCACGAGGAGATTTTCTTCCTAATTCCAGTTATCTTATAAAATAAAGAAGAAAAATTCTGTTAATGTTTCACATAAGCGTCCAGGACTATTTCACTTCCATGATTTGAAGAAATGTTATTTTCTCTCTGACTGACACTGTCCTTGAAGGACCAAGCTAAACTTCTAAGGAGCCAAATTCCAAATCATTTTGAAACTAGGAAATACAAAGTGTAGTGTCATAGATTGATTGATCGATCCATTGATTTCATCAGACAGCAGTCGTCACTTCTAAGATTATTCAAACACCACTAACTCTTGTGTAACAAAGTTGAGATGTCTGCGCTCGAGCACGCACACGCACGCACGCGTGTGTGTGTGTGTGTGACTCATAAGGGGATGTTTTCCATAGCTGTGCACTATGGCACTGCAGGATCTCTGGTTGCTGAGTACTCAGAGGTGCAAGCCCCGATACAGAGCTTGGACTGTGAAGTTATGCATGGGTTCTCAATGGTGTGTGTGGGGTCGGCCCCCCTAATCCCCCATGTTGGTTGTTCAACGGTCAACTCTAATATATAGATCAGAGAGGATATCATCCATGTGCTTCATATGAATAACTTTCCCAAATAATCTTTATCTTTTTCAAAGGAAGACATCCTGTAATCCATTTCATAAGATGCTATTGGGAACCTACTCCCCCAGCATGTGAATTATCCCTACAGAGCGCAAGATCCCTGAGAAGGAGGAGCCCTGCACGCTGAGACACCAGGAAAGTAGGCTTTTAGATGATATTGTCTGCTTCTCATGGGATGACGGTGTCTACTGATCCTATTCAAGTGTGTAAAATGAGAGCCCCCTGGCAAGGATCAGCAGAAGGTCTTTTCTGCTGGGCCCTGGGCTCTTCCTTAAAGTGGGGAGGCCAAGAGCCTCAAGAAGGAAGGAAGGAAGGAAGGAAGGTGGGAGGGAGGGAGGGAGGGAGGGAGGGGAGGGTTTGCCCAGTGCCATCAGGCCCGTGTGTCACCCTAAAGAGAAGGGCAGCCATTGCCACTGCTGGAATCATGTCCCCATTTCCTGGGCAGGACATTCAAGAAGGCCTCCTCCTGTGTGTTTTGTGCATCACCTCGACGGTGCCCCCAGGAATAGTCACCGGAGGAAACTGTGCAGCTGAGCCAACCTGCCTGGGAACACGGCCTCCTTCCTTTAAGAAGTGGAAAACTCGCCCAGTGCTCTCTCTGTTGTTGTTTTTCCGGTCCTTATCCTTGTCCTTGTCGTCGGCGTCATCGTCGTTACTGTTGTTAACAAGTGAAAGATAGTGAGTCAGAAAGAGAAAAACAAATATTGTATATTCACACATATATGTGGACTGCAGAAAAATGGTACACATCAACTGGTGTGCAAGGCAGAAATAGAGACACAGATGTAGAGCACAAACATATGGACACCAAGTGGGGAAAGTGGGGAGGGTTGGGGGGGAATGAATTGGAAGATTGGGGTACCAAATTGTACACTCTAAATATATACAGTTTATTGTAAAACATAAAAAGAAAATAAGTTAAAAAAAGAAAAAGTGAATGATGCCTCCGTCTAGAGGAATACTTGGCAGTTATTATGTTCAGGACCATTTCTTTTTCGGCCATTGATGGAAAACTCCTTGGATCCTGTTAGCATTTATGGATTCAAGGAGTGCAGTTCTTCATAGGTTCTGTCACGTCATTAGGAGGGGAATCCTCATCAAGTTGCTTCAACGAGGACTACGTGTCCTTCAGATGCGGAGATGGAAACGAATGGTGCGCTGCGGGGTGGTGGGGGGGCGGGGGCGCGATGATAGGCACCCAGGACTCCTTCCCCCAGGCCTCCTTTTGTTCCCTCACTGCTTCCTGGAGAAGGGACACCACACCCCACCCCCACACACACACCCTCTAGGTGTGCTATTTGCTGTCCATAATTTCACGTGCCCTTTGGGCATGGCTGATAGAGACGGACATGAAGCAGCAGGACGGCAAGCTGGCACCTGGGCCTAGGGAAGTTTCACAAGTGAAATATCAGAACTGGAGCTGGGACAGACATGCCTCCCCTTCCCGGGGCCGGGGATGGGGGGGTGGGGTGCAGAAGCTGGGCTGGGGGAGCTGGAGACGAGGGGCACAGAGAGAGGCGGGGAAGGGAGGCCCCTCGTGGGCCTGGGAGAGACGGGGATCAGGGGGCGGGGCGGTGGGGGGCAGGGGGCCACTGCTGACCAGCCTCGGTTCGGGTTCCCTGTCCCCCATCCTGCTGAGAACTTGCCTTTGCTTCCTGCCCTCAGGTGTGCGAGAGGAGCATGTTTCTTTTCAATAAAGACCAATACATTATGTCACACTGTGTTTGGTTTTGCTTGTTCATGTTCCAGACGAGGCCAAAGAACTCTCCCAGGGGAGGTGTGGGTACAAAGGATCTGACAGGATGGGAGGGTGCGGGTCCGTGCATGGGCCAAGAAATCCAGAAAATCTGTCGTAGCTGAGACTCAGGCCTTTTTCAGAAATAGGCCAAGAGAGTTCAGCTTTGACCATTCCCTGCCAAGTAGTCATCACAGGTGCTTCCTGGAAGGGATTGAGTTGCAGAAACCAGCGTGGCCCGCAGCCCTCAGGTCTCAGCCCCGCAGGCAGGCAGGCAGGCAGGCAGCGGCTACTGTCTGTTGGTCCCGCCCCACCCCGCCCCCGCCCCCGCCCCCGCCTGCTTCTCCACCGCTCGCTCCTTCCCAAGTCGCCAGGGGCCGATTATAAACCAGTGGAGGGGGGGGAGCGTGTGGGGGGCGGTGTCAGTGAAGAAGATTTGTAGATGTTAGGGTGGAAGCAACTTTAGCAGTTTGAAATGGCTGTGATGATGGGTGTTTGGTTCGACTTTCAGAGTGGCTCTCACAGAAACAGGCACCAGGATGGTTTCCATAGGAGCTGTGGTGGCCATGTCTCTAAAGTTTTCACCAAGTCCTCCAGCTTCGGTCTGTAGGGCTTCAGGCAAAGGGCCGTTTTCGTTGTCAGTGATGCCAAGTCAAAAGGGTGGGCTGGGCGAAAGTGGGAAACATTCATGGAGAGAGTTGTAGCCCGATATTGGGGGCAACTTGAAAGACTTCAGGATCCAGTCCGGTTTTCAGGTGAAAAGCAGCACCCTAAGGAAAATGAATAGCACCAGAATCTCATATCCACAAGTGTGTATTCCCGTTTTATGGAAACGTAACGTGGGCCTCTAAGGAACGCATGCAAGTGACTCTCTTGCCAAAGAAATAAGGAGCCTCACGGAGAGTTTCTGAATTCTGGACGGAGCAGGTAGGGAGAAAAAGAGAAGTGATTCCATTTTGCTGACAAGGGTACAAGTCACCAAATGGATGTCCAACTTTTAAAATAAATTGGGTTTTGTTTGTTTTCATTTTCCCTTGTAGCTGGCAAAGAAAAGATTTCACAATCCGTCCTGTTCTCTCTCTCTCTCTCTCTCACTCAGGTTAGGAGATTCTTTTCTGTTTGAAATAATTGAAGCATTTATAATGTCGTGCAGTTTCAGGTGTACAGCACAGTGATTTAGATAGAAAGATAGGTAGATAGATAGATGATAGATAGATAGATAGATAGATATAGATAGATTCTGTTTCAGATTTTTTTTCTCTTATAGGTTATTACAAAGTATTGAGTATAGTTTCCTGTGCCAAGTCGTAAGAGCTTGTTGATTATCCACTTTATGTATAGGAATGTGTATATGTTCATCCCAAGCTCCTAAGGTATCCGCACCCTGCCCCCCACCCCGGCTTCCCCAATCAGTCCTATTGTAGACAAGTAGTCATACACACACTATCATCCTAGCCCTCAGTTCATTCAGCCCCACGTAGGTCACTCTTTCTTCTCGGAGTCCAGTTTTCCCATCGGCCGTGTCAATCTTGCCTGATGATTGAGTGTGACTGGAAAAGTGATGGTCCCAAGAAGTTTGCAAGAGCTTTTGTGAAGGCTCATAGGACTTGCCCAGCGAAGTGGGTGCCTTGGTCACTGCAGGCTGTGGAAGGTATACCCAAAGTGGCAAACACAATTTTTTTTAACCGTCTCTATGCCATGGTGAGGACAGAAGGCTTGCAGCAAGGGGAGGCTTCAACCCACATGGAAACCATACTCACCGTCACAGGAACGTTTGGAGGACCCATACTACGTGGCAGTGGAGTGAAGTCCAGTGGCCGGGGTTCAGGGGTTCCTGAGAGAGGAGGTCTGACGCCTCTGGGGACAAAGAGAATTGTTCTCTCCCAGGGTTACAAGCATGACAGGTCAGCCATTGCAGGTAACCTGTAGAAATCTTCCCACCAGCATCTATTTACAATTGGAGCCATTCTAAATGCACCAAGGTGGGTGGCGGAATGTGGGGGGAGGCGGGGAGAAGGGGGGGAGGTTCCCCGGGAAGCCTGAGACATGGAGACCCAGTGGCCGGCCGGGCTGCTGCCCCTCTCTGGGGTCTGCTGTCCCTCTCTGGGGTCTGCTGTATCCCTGACCCTCTGTTGAATGGACAGAATGGGTGTGTCATGCCCCACTCATCACCTCCCCTTCGGGCCCACAGAGGTGCTTCCGTGAGCTGCCTGCACCCCCCTCCAGTAGGCGGGAGGGGAGGGAGTCTGCGGTATGGGTAAGCACACGGCCCACAGGAGCGTTCGCGGCCAGGGCCGGGGCACGACCTCGGTAGGCTTGCTGCCCTTGGGCTCGCCCCTCGGGCCCTCGAGGGGTAGCACGCCCAAGATGCGTGACACAGCCCCCTCTCTCACAGGCCCCGGCCCCCACGATCGCTCCCACGCCCGCGCGCAGCCCCCCACGTAGCGGGGGCCACACGGGGCGTGCGCTCAGCCAAGCTCAGCCCCCCGCGGCACGCCGCTGAGGACCAGCACAACGAGGCGGCCCCTGACCCCACCACCGGGGGGGGAACAGGCGGGCGCACCTCCCTTACCGTCTCGACCCCCCCCAAGAGAGAGCCGCTCACGGCACATGCCACGGTGGCAGAGACCCGAGGGACACGCTGGGAAAGGGGAACAACACCACCGCTCGGCCTCGGGCACCTGAGGGACGACCTGGAGCGCTCCAGGAGCACCACGGAGGGCCAGGCGAGGCACGCTCGCACACCGACGGGGGCGCGCAGCGTGGCGGCGGGGCGGCCCTCCCCGCCGCGGGGAGGGCCGCTCGCGAGGCGTACGCCAAGGAGGCAAAGCGAGAGCGTCTGCTGCGTCCGAGGACCCCGGTCCCCGCGCCCACGCTGGGAGGCGGGGGCGGGAGACCGCGGGTTCAGGGCCGGAGGCCGCACCCCTGCCTTCCGCACACCCCGGCAGGCGGGGCGGAAGAGAGGCGAGGAGCCCGCGGACAGAACGAGAAGAGCGGTCCCGTCCCCCAGGAACGTCCGTCCCTCGTCTGGCACGGCTTAGGCCCAGCCCGGCAGAGCGTGGCACCACCACATCAATCGGTTGACCCACCCAGCCTAAAGCCACGGCGGGAGAGGCCCGCAGGGGAGGCACGGCGAGGACCCGTCACACTGAGGCCCGCTTCCGCCTCACCGGCGCCCCTTCCTCTCGGGCAAGAGCAGCCAACCACCCCAGGACGAGAACGCCTGACACGGGGCACAGAGCCTGTGGGGTGGGGTCGTGCCGGCCACTCACCACCGGGTGCCTGCAGCGGGGGCAGCGCACAGGGTCGAGCACCCAACGCCACCTGGCCCCGCCGCCCTCGGGCTCAGCCAGCGGCCGGAGGCGGCACCGCGGGTCGGGGCAGCCGGACGCGCACGCAAGAGCCGGCACGCAGGCCCAAGCAGGCAGCTCAAGTGGCAAGGACCGAGCCGGTCATCAGACAGCCTCCCCCAGCCCGGAGTCCTGCCCGCGTCCGGAGCCCCAGCGTCTATCGGCGACAGACGCAGAAGAACACCGTGTCAGCACCTATCTGGTGGCAAAAAGGCCCCATTTCCGGCGAAAAAAATCATCGCGCCCGACAGCGGGGCCCACCCACGAGGTTCACGGGGGCCCCCGGAACCTCGGTCCGGCCACCTGCCCCCAACACTTCCCCATCCACACTTGCCCCGGAGCGCCCGAGGCCACCTGGTCGACCCGGGGATGGAGGGGTGGCAGAGTGGGCCGGGGACACGGGGGAGAGGGAGCGGGCTGGGGACGCCCTCCCCGGTCCCCCCACGCGGGCAGGGACTGGTCCATCCGAGTCTCCGGGCCAGGACTTGGTTCCAAGAAAGAAACTCAGCACCCCTCCGAGCCGCCTCCGATGAGCGGGCCCCATGAGGGACCACGCCCGGGCCCAGGAGCCCCTCCCCGGGCCACCCAGTAGGGCTCGCGCCAGTCCCCACCTCCCGGCCCGGACTCGGGGTGGAGGGCGGAGGGGGGAGACAAAGTCGCGTCCGACGACCGGGACCCACGCGGGCACGCTGACAGGCCGGGTGCACCCTCGCCGGCCACCTGCGCGAGCAGGGGCCGGTCCGTCCACGTCTCCGGACCCATCGGGACTTGAACCCATTTCTCCAGGGAGACGCCCGGAGCCCACGGGGCAACGCACCCAGGCCCGGGCCAGCCTCTCCGGGTCACTGCTGGCGGCCCAGGCCGGTCCTCACCTCTGGAGTCCGGCTCGGAAAACCATCGGTCCGAAAGAATCTGACGACTGGGACGCACGCGCGTCCACCACCGAGCCCGTGGCGGCCTCCACCAGCCTCAACGCTCGGCCCGAGCCGGTCCCCACCTCCGGAGCGGGACGCGGGGGCACCGGGAAGGGAGGTGGGAGGGGTCGGGGAACGAACGCTCCCAAGGGCGGCCCAGGAGAAGGCCGGGCCACCAAGTCCCAGGCGCTCCGGGCGCGGCAGACCCTCTCCTCTCCCACCGCGGCGGCACGACCCGACATGGGTTCCCGCAGCCGGAGGCGCATGGGCGCATGCTGGTCGACCCGGCCAGGCGGCCCCTCCGCCCCGGCTCGGGAGCGCGGCGGCAGTCACAGCCCCATAGATCTGCAGGCCCAATCTCAGGCGACAGCAGGAGGTGCCTACGCCTCGGCGCCACCGGGGCTGCCAGCACCAGCGTGGCTCGCCTCCCGGAACTCTGCTTCGGGCCCGGCGGCTGAGTCACAGCCCTCGACAAGGTCGCCGGAGCTCCGGAGGGAAGGGACAATATAAAAGCGGCCGCCAGGTGGCGCCCGACAACCGGCTCGAACGTCCCCGGGCCGGATCCCGGTCGCCGGCCGGCCACCGAGGACGCCGGAGCGCCAGGCCGCCCAAACGCCCGAGCTCCTCCCGGAGCGGGGCGGGCGTCCCGCGCGGACCCGAGGGGTCCGCCTCGGAGCTAGCTCCCTGCCCGACACGACACGACACGCCACGGCGCGTCCCGATCCCCGGCAGCACACGGGGGCGGGGGTAGCTGGCAAGATGCCGCCGGGAGGCTGCCTGGAAGGGGACGCGATTCCAGGCCATGGGGGGGGCGCGGGGAATTCCACGGAGACGCCCACAGTGCCACAAGCGAGATCCCCAGCTCCCCGGAGGGTGAGAGGGAGGGAGGGAGGGAGGGAGGGAAGGCGGGGACCAGCGAAACGAAACCAGGCAAGCGCTCCGAGAACGACGCAGGAATTCATCCCTTCTGGCACGGAGAAGGGCTTTGGAAAGCTGACACGCAGAGCCCGGAAGCTAGAAACGAAAGTAAACATACACTCTGGCCCCACACAAATGGAAACAAACATCTATTTCCGCACAGACCGCGACAAAGTCCAAAGAGAACACATGGGTGTGTGGGTGGGGAACACGCCCTTGAGGTCAGAACGTGGATTTCAAAACGGACTGACCACAGTCACCGGCGGGCGGGGGCAGGGGCGGGGGCGGGGGGGCGGGGAGCAGCGTGTCAACAGCCATCCACTAAAGAAACCGCGTTCCAGGACATCTACACAATGCAACGTGGTGAGTGTGCGTGCGTGCGTGCGCGCGCACGTGCGTGTGAGAGAGAGATTTACAGCAAAGGTTCACAGTGACCTATCGTCCCACCAAAATCAAACCAAGCCAAACTACCAAAAAGTCAAAGTCAAGCTCTGGGACTGCTGTGGCCCTTCAAGGAGTACGTAAAGGCACACACATATGTACGTGTATGCACACGTGTACACGTACAGACACACACACGTGTACACGTACACACACACACGCATCTGAAAACCTCAAGCATGTCCCATAAGAGGTTCCTGTCCAAAACAGAGCAAGGCCTCATGCAACGCAGCCCCCCAGAACAAGCAACCCGATGGGGAAAGCGGGCAGGAGGCCTGAACAGAGCAGACCAAGACCAGGCATTTTCATCCACAAGGAAACAAAGCCAGAAAAAACCAACAGAAAACAACGCCCACAAAGGAAACAAAGCAACAAGGACGACGACCCCCACCACTCCAACAGCAACCGCAACACAGTTTTCCACTGTCAACAAAGCAACCAACAGTACCTTTCTTGGGGGGTGGGGGCGGGGACAAAACCAAAAGCCAAAGGAAACCTTTCCCTGAAATACAAGAAACAACTGGGGCTGCCTAGCTGGCGCACTGCTTAAGAATCCGCCCGCCACTGCAGGGGACACGGGTTCGATCCCTGCTCCAGGAAGGTCCCACATGCCGCAGAGCAACGAAGCCCGTGAGCCACAACGACTGAGCCCATGTGCCGCAACTCCTGAAGCCCCCGTGCCTGGAGCCCGTGCTCCGCACCAAGAGAAGCCACTGGCAATGAGGAGCCTGCGCACCACAACGAAGGGGAGCCCCCACTCACCACAACGGAAAGAAAGCCCGCGCACAGCAAAAAAAGACCCAACGCAGCCCATCAAATACAGAACAATTTTTTTTTTTAAATGGAGGGTATGATAAAAAGCGCTGGCATTTCTCTGCACAAGCATACACAGCCAGGCCCAGGATCTGGAATCGCGACAGCAAGTTCCAAACGGCAGAGGAAAGTGGCTCCTGACGGGACACCTATTTTTCACGCTGAGAGAGACCACCACCATGTCATGCTGGAGGACTCAGAGATATCACCTGGTGCCTGACAGAATGGCTCCCCGACAACAGATGACACTACGGAAAACAGCACAGAAGTCCCTGAAAGCACTGCACCAACAACTACCACGTGACCCAGCAACTCCACTACGTGCCCACCGAGGGGGTGAGGGTGACACATACATACACGTGTATGTGTATCCACACCTATCCCTATGTAGCCATAGTTAGGGACATACCGATAGCGCTCTCTGTGTGCATACGTCTCTACCTAGTCACACACAGGCGCGCGCACGCTTATGACTCAACCCTACCAGGGAATGAGGTCTTGCCATCCGCGGAAACATGGAGAGACCCAGAGGGTATTGCGCTACACAAGATACCTCAGGTCGCGAGACTATCATGTCTGTGAAGAACGTGCACAGCAATACACACACATGAACACAAAGAAGGAACCGCAAACAGGTTCATCGACACCTAAAAGGAACAAATGGGGGGTGGCCAGAGGAGGGAGGGAGGGGCGAAGAGGGAGACGAGTGCAATAGGTGAGGGAGAGGAAGCGGTGCCCACTTCTAGTTATGAAATAAACAACGCACTCGCAGGATGTCATGTACAGCAGGCGGAATAGAGTCCATCCTACTGTCATGACATCGAATGGTGACAGACAGTAACGAGACTTATCACGGAGATCCCTGGGTCATGTGTAAACATAGCCACTCGCTAGGGTATACACCTGAAAACCAATATACTCTTGTCAGTCTGTTAGACTTCAATTTTAAAAGGGCGGGGGGAGGAGGGAGGGAGGGGGGAGGGGGGCAGAGAAAGGAGGAAGAGGAAGAGGAGGGTGGTGGGGGAGGAGGAGGAGGGGGAGGAGGAGGAGGAGGAGGAAAAAGATGGCTTGCCTTGAAGAAATCAACAAAAGGAAAGAGCGAGAGAGACAGAGACAGAGGCAGAGAGAGACGCGAGATCAAGACTGGACACTCAGGTGACTGCAAGAGTTAAGGGAGATTAAGACAAGAAACAAACTCCCAACAGTAGTTTGGTAAGTCCAAAATCAAGATTTGGATATCATGCTGGCATCAAGCACCAACCCTTCTAAATGGACACAAAGACACACAGGCCTCCCTCACTTGGGGCCGGGGGGGGTGGTCGTCAGGACCAGGAAATGACCATGCAAGCGGAAGCTGGAAAAGGCAACCTTGTTCATCCACGGCGGAAACATACCATGGTCCCACAGCATTCAAAACATTGTATCAAAACATGTACAAACGGCTCTTCCTCACTCCCAATGAAAACTGCAGAGAACGTCCAAAACAGCCAACGTATGATTTGCTTAGTAGATTGTCATGGAGAGCCTCGACCAGAAAGCATCGCTTTCGGTTTGTAACATCATAGGAACAGCAGTCTCAACAGCGCTTGCCTTCTTGGCGCAGTATCATTTCTACGCCTGGATACACAGTCCTACTTTGGGGTGGGGGGGGTGGGGGTGAGGGAGCCCTGCCAGCAGTTCCTATTTTTCAAAGCAGACCTCTTCCCCCTCCCCCCAACCACCACCACCATTTTTCTTATTTTTTTTCTCTTTCCTCTGGTCTCAGGTTCTGCCCAATCCAGTCCACTGGCCTCCATCCCAGGCCACTGTGGGCTGTGTGTACAGATTTGCAAGATGAAGACAGTTCTCCCCAGAGAACCGGGCAGCCGTCCGGCTGAGATATAAAAACTGATCTGCTCATACAATTCCACTTTTTCTTTTTCTCTTTTAAATGGGCTTCTTTCTGTCAAGGAGAAGATTTCCAAATCAAAAGGAGACCGAAAGATTTCTAGGTTCCACAGCTTCAGGATTCCATATCGGGGGTGTCAAAAAGTCTGTGCAGGGCCTTCAGTAAAGGCCGTCTTTCTCAGCGCACACAAGTCAACCCGAGACCAAGGCAACCTGAGGGCAAAACCCCTCGCTTGATTTCATTTCTCCCATTAGGCCCCGAACATCAGAGCGCGTGTGACAGAGAGAGAGAGAGAGAGAGAGAGAGAGAGAGAGAGAGAGAGAGAGAGACCCCACAAAAGAGAAACAAACGAAAACCCCAGCAAAGGTTCCATACATTGTTCGCCAGGATTGGAAGTGATGAGGTCGTTGCGGGGGAGGGGGAGAATATGCGGAGGGCACTTGGAAACCTCGCGGTTGCAGCCAGCAGGTGCTGACAGATACGTTTTTGAAAGCGGCTGGCGGCGCCCTTGAGCTTCCTACGGTTCTGACCATACCCGTTCTCAGGGAGGTGGCTGTGGAGCCCAGGATAGGCCACGCCAAAATGCACCTCCGTGGCACAGTGATCATTTGGCGTGACGGTGACCTCAAGCAGGCGGCCAACACAAGAGGGACCCTCGGGCTCTCCTTTGTGTCTCCCTGAAAGCGAGACATCCATCTCTCTCTCGGGTGAAAGGCGCACTCCCTGCATCTGCACCTGGAGTTAGGAGGACGCTCCGATCCCCAAAGTAGGGAATTCATTGGGGCCGAGAAGCCTAGGGAGACAAACACTGTGACTTCTTTCAGGGACCCCCCCAAGCCCAAACTCTGTTTAGATTCTTCCTTCCCTCAGGGCACACCCGAAAGCTAAGTCTCTCGGTCTGATCCCTGTCTCACACATGTACTGTCCCTTGGTCTACACAGTCGAAAAGCTGCCCGCCTCAGCCACTTCTCAGGGCTAGAAGGTAAAACAACAACAACAACAACAACAACAACAAACGAACACGTGTTCCCGCTCCCGCTTCCTCTATCCGCCTGCCTTGAGTCCATGTTAGGATGAGTCCAGCCACGAGGACTCAAGAGGGGCAGAGGGGGAGATTTCCCCCTCCCCCAAACAGGAAGGCGTCTGGAACTCTCTTCCCAGTGGCCACCCGGCTCAACTCTGGGTGCCTGAACCCTAGTTTGCCTCCTTTCGATTTTTAAATGCTCTTCCCTGGGTTAGAATCACAAGGAGAGATGCTCACGCGTGTATGTCTTCCAAGTTTTACGTGACATGGGGCAGCCCTCCTAAGAAAGCAAAGAAAGACTCAGAGAAGTGGCAACACCTACAATCTCTTCGGTTCTGCTGAGGAGAGGGAGGAAATCTGGGAAAGTAACTATACTATGGCCCGGGCTGGCGGGCGCCGGGGGTGGGGGTGGGGGGGGCGGGGGAGAGTTAAGGGAGCTAAAGGAGGATGAGATTTCTTAGAAACTCATTCTTAGGCACAGACACATTGGAGGGATGCGGGACCCCACCTCTTCTTTTCCCTTGTGTTGGGAAGATCATTTGGCTCCTGCCAGCTGGGGTTTCATTCCCCCACGAATCATCAGGCGAGTGCTCTGGAGAAAAGAGCGAGAGCACAGGTCAGGCGAACATGGAGAAGATGGCTGCCGGATGCCCGGGGCCACACGGATGTCTTTGGGGGCACAGGCACGTCCACGATCTGTGGACCATGTCTACGGCAGATTGGGTGTGTAGGTCATTTTGAACAGGCTCCCATCCACCTGCCCTCATTGGGGTCCTGTCTCCAGCTCACCTGAGCGGTCCCGTCACGGCTAGGCGAAGACAGGGCTCCTCCAGGGGCGGGCCCGTGCCAGAGAAAGGGAGACGGCAGTGAAGTCATCGAGCTTCGGGTACTTCTACCAGAGTGACTCTCCTTCATCAAGTCCCCGGCAGGTGGAGGGACACGTCTTTCTGACACAGTGGGGCCAGGGGAGGCTTAGAAAAAGGCTTCTGACAACTGCACCATCAAGTATGAGCTCTCCGTTTCCTTGACGGAAGAGTCCCCCACTTTCCCAAGTGGTAGAGCTAGGAACTGGCCCCTCGGGTCCCATCTTACACGTGAGAATGACATGCTGACTTTACCCCTCTTCAAGGCGGAGTTTGTAAAAGGTCAGCCCTGGAGGAAGGACTCAGCTTGTCAGTCCTCTCATGCTATCATCCAAGCCAAGGAGAGCCGTGCCAGAGCTCCACGGAAGGAATACGGCGATCGGCTGCCTTTGGAGAAGATTGCTCTGTGAGCAGCAGCATGGAAACCAACCGAGAAGCAGGGGCCACTCTAGAGGCCAGCAGGGTCCTTAGGGGCCCAGCCAGGCCAGGCCAGGCCAGGATGGAGAGAGGGGATGGAGCCGGACCTTTGAGGCCCTAGCCTCCACAGCACCTGGGATTCTGCTGGGATTCTTGAGAAACTCGCTCCACATTCTAGAAGGGCCTGCGTGTAACAAAGATACGAAGCCATACTTTCCTTAAAGAGCACCTGCCCTCAGGAAGTGGCACTCAGCGCGCTCGCTGGTGATGGGCCAGACACACCCATAGACACTCAGGTTCCAGGGAAAAGCTTTGCTCAGCTCTTTCTCCCCTTCCGTCCTCAAAACACAAAGCCATCACTTCCGGATACCAGGGAAGCTCTCAGGTAGGTTGTGCTGGGGCGGGCGCCAACTAGAACTGTGAAGAGGGGAGATCGGAGCCGCAGAAGCTCTGGGGCCTCGAGGAAAGACGCCGCCGATCCACCTCTCGCACCTTCCTCTCAGAGGGAGGGCCAGGGACTCTCCCTCCGCACAGGATCCTGGCCACACACGAGGGAGGGCCCACACCCACTTTCCTGCTCCTCTTTGCTTGGGGTGGGTTCAGAGACACTGGACTCGGCTCATCCCTCTCCACAGCGGCGCGTCCCTCTCCACAGCCGTGCACGGCAGGCAGCAGAGCAGAAGAACAAGAGCCGGCATCGTCCACCGTTCCCAGAGCTGCTCCATTCCCGTCCACGCGCATCCGGATGGGGCGCACAGACAGGGCGCTCGTCCTGAGGTCACCGTGTCGCTCCAGGTGCGGATTCCCGAGATGGTGACATCTCGGTCGAGGAGACCGTCCCCTGTGAGACCACAGGCTTGGCAGTATTGCCGAGAGCATGCTTCGTGGGCCATCTGCAATTCCATGTCACCGGAAACATACCGTGTCAAACTTGTGCTCGGCCTCCAAGTCAAAGGGCTGCCTGAGGACTTTGACCGACAATTCCAGTTGCTCCTGGCCTAAGAGACACAACTTCTCCCAAGGAAACAAACCGTAACACAATGGAAAGTCTGACCTACCTCAAGACGTGTGTTTGACGTGGCACGGCCATGTCCGGAGGCTCATGTGACTTCCATGCGGGGGCAGCCTGGGAACCGCCTTTCTGAGTCTCCCCCTCCCCGTGCGACCCCAGGGTAGGGCTGGTGCAAAGAGAACGCTGGATGGGATGTAGGCATTGGAAGTGAAGCCACAGCCAAGGCTCTCTGCAGGCTGTTGCCATCCCACATGGTGACAGGTGGGCACAGAGGTGCAGGGTGGAAGGCTGTCCATCCACACACACACACACACACACACACCCGCCGCCCTGCGTGTGGCTAGTGTTCCCAGCTGGTGCCCTCTGGACGACAGTGACCCAGGCCACTCCTGGCTGCCTGGCCGCAGATCCACCGAGGGACAGCTGTGCCTTCCCCCGAGTCTCTCCATGTCTCCCCTGTGGCCCCGCACATCGGTGGCTACCTTTCCCTGCGGGCGCTGACAGCTCCATCGGCACTGCCACCTCCGCCACTGCCACCGGGCACTCAGAGGACTGAGAGCCACAGCCTTCCCTCCCCTCCCCTCCCCTCCCCTCCTCCGCAGCCCAGCCCAGCCCTGCCCTGCCCTGCCCAGCTGCTCCCAGGCCTCTGGAAGGTCCAGTTCCTAGAACGAGGTCTTCATTCCTGTGACTCCCACGGTGTCTCTGTTTCCATGACACAGACCGGCTATGTTGTCCCGACAGTAGGACACACACAGAAACCCTGTGTGAAAATCATGAGGCTGACAGCATCATTAGTCATCTGAGACAGAAAATCAATAAAGATATCGTATTAAATACACATAATTATAGGTAGGGGTGTGTGTGTGTGTGTGTGTGTGTGTGTGTGTGTGTCTGTCTGTCTGTTTGTCTGTCTGTCTGTATCTCACTGCAGTATTCACACAAGCATTGCCAGCCAAGCAGAACCTCAGGTCTCTGTGATAATTGTCCCTGGGGATGTTCTGCCGACTGTCACGCAGAGACCGTCGTTGTACGGAGACACAGGTAAAGACGTGTGTTTGTCAAGACAGGAGAACACAGAAAACACATCCTGTTTCACAGGGATGAACTAGTGTCATGATGCCAACCTGGGGACATGGGCTCCCGTTCATGCTCCTGGCCAGGCCCTGCAAGCATTAGGGGACCATCGCTTCTGTCCTTGTATGGGCCGCTCACTGCACCGAGTTCTTAGTCACCTCACGTAGCCCTCACCGCAAATCCACACCTTGAACGTGGTCCTCCTTCCTCATCGCCACCGCCACCACGTTCCTCCTGGTCTCTTTAAACGCGCACGCGTCCCTGGTGGGTGGGGTAAGGAGCCAGCTCCCCCCACCCCACCCCACTCCGGTGCCTGCCTGCCTGCCTGCCTGCCTGCCTGCCTGCGTGCATGCGTGCGTGGAGTAGAAGCAGGGAATGTTCTGTCGTTCCCCCTTCCCAACCCGTGAACGAAGGAAACCTTCGTGTATCTTTCTATACTTTATGTGCTGTCGCCTACATGTGTTCCCCCATTTTTCTTTATCCACAAGAGCTCCCTGCAGTCCCCACTCTCTGTATGAACGGCATTCACACACATCCAAAGTGAATTTATTTCAGCTTCTATTGGGTGGCATATCCAGATAGATCCTTTAGGTCAGGAAGCACAGAAACACAGCCAAGTCGAGTGAGTGCTGAACCAGAGTCATTTAGGAATCCTATGAGGTGACCAGTGTGGGAGGAGCATGTGTTCCAAGGCACTTCTTTTGATGTCTTAGGTTTACCTAGCCAGCAATGCAGATCCCATGAAAGTGGCCAGAGATCTTTTCTCCATAGGCTCTCCTGT
The DNA here is from genome assembly GCF_030028045.1 of Hippopotamus amphibius kiboko. Lineage (NCBI taxonomy): Eukaryota > Metazoa > Chordata > Mammalia > Artiodactyla > Hippopotamidae > Hippopotamus > Hippopotamus amphibius. The sequence continues at coordinate 38,860 of NW_026648335.1, forward strand.
TACGGAATGCAAGTGTGTTCCCGTGCCCACGGACGACACACAGTGAGGCCAAACAAGGGGACACGTCAGAGTTTGGGGCAGGGGAAGGTTTCTAGCATGGCCGAGCAAGGGGAGGGTGGGAATCTTTCTTTTCCAGAAAAGTTAGAACTTCTCTCAAGTTGCATGGGCCCAGAAAATGCTTTCTCCTCTTCGATCGTCAGTCAAGGAAAGGTAGCACCTGGTTTTTCAGGAGGAGATTTTCTTCCTAATTCCAGTTATCTTATAAAATAAAGAAGAAAAATTCTGTTAATGTTTCACATAAGCGTCCAGGACTATTTCACTTCCATGATTTGAAGAAATGTTATTTTCTCTCTGACTGACACTGTCCTTGAAGGACCAAGCTAAACTTCTAAGGAGCCAAATTCCAAATCATTTTGAAACTAGGAAATACAAAGTGTAGTGTCATAGATTGATTGATCGATCCATTGATTTCATCAGACAGCAGTCGTCACTTCTAAGATTATTCGAACACCACTAACTCTTGTGTAACAAAGTTGAGATGTCTGCGCTCGAGCACGCACACGCACGCACGCGTGTGTGTGTGTGTGTGACTCATAAGGGGATGTTTTCCATAGCTGTGCACTATGGCACTGCAGGATCTCTGGTTGCTGAGTACTCAGAGGTGCAAGCCCCGATACAGAGCTTGGACTGTGAAGTTATGCATGGGTTCTCAATGGTGTGTGTGGGGTCGGCCCCCCTAATCCCCCATGTTGGTTGTTCAACGGTCAACTCTAATATATAGATCAGAGAGGATATCATCCATGTGCTTCATATGAATAACTTTCCCAAATAATCTTTATCTTTTTCAAAGGAAGACATCCTGTAATCCATTTCATAAGATGCTATTGGGAACCTACTCCCCCAGCATGTGAATTATCCCTACAGAGCGCAAGATCCCTGAGAAGGAGGAGCCCTGCATGCTGAGACACCAGGAAAGTAGGCTTTTAGATGATATTGTCTGCTTCTCATGGGATGACGGTGTCTACTGATCCTATTCAAGTGTGTAAAATGAGAGCCCCCTGGCAAGGATCAGCAGAAGGTCTTTTCTGCTGGGCCCTGGGCTCTTCCTTAAAGTGGGGAGGCCAAGAGCCTCAAGAAGGAAGGAAGGAAGGAAGGAAGGTGGGAGGGAGGGAGGGAGGGAGGGAGGGGAGGGTTTGCCCAGTGCCATCAGGCCCGTGTGTCACCCTAAAGAGAAGGGCAGCCATTGCCACTGCTGGAATCATGTCCCCATTTCCTGGGCAGGACATTCAAGAAGGCCTCCTCCTGTGTGTTTCGTGCATCACCTCGACGGTGCCCCCAGGAATAGTCACCGGAGGAAACTGTGCAGCTGAGCCAACCTGCCTGGGAACACGGCCTCCTTCCTTTAAGAAGTGGAAAACTCGCCCAGTGCTCTCTCTGTTGTTGTTTTTCCGGTCCTTATCCTTGTCCTTGTCGTCGGCGTCATCGTCGTTACTGTTGTTAACAAGTGAAAGATAGTGAGTCAGAAAGAGAAAAACAAATATTGTATATTCACACATATATGTGGACTGCAGAAAAATGGTACACATCAACTGGTGTGCAAGGCAGAAATAGAGACACAGATGTAGAGCACAAACATATGGACACCAAGTGGGGAAAGTGGGGAGGGTTGGGGGGGAATGAATTGGAAGATTGGGGTACCAAATTGTACACTCTAAATATATACAGTTTATTGTAAAACATAAAAAGAAAATAAGTTAAAAAAAGAAAAAGTGAATGATGCCTCCGTCTAGAGGAATACTTGGCAGTTATTATGTTCAGGACCATTTCTTTTTCGGCCATTGATGGAAAACTCCTTGGATCCTGTTAGCATTTATGGATTCAAGGAGTGCAGTTCTTCATAGGTTCTGTCACGTCATTAGGAGGGGAATCCTCATCAAGTTGCTTCAACGAGGACTACGTGTCCTTCAGATGCGGAGATGGAAACGAATGGTGCGCTGCGGGGTGGTGGGGGGGCGGGGGCGCGATGATAGGCACCCAGGACTCCTTCCCCCAGGCCTCCTTTTGTTCCCTCACTGCTTCCTGGAGAAGGGACACCACACCCCACACCCCCACACACACCCTCTAGGTGTGCTATTTGCTGTCCATAATTTCACGTGCCCTTTGGGCATGGCTGATAGAGACGGACATGAAGCAGCAGGACGGCAAGCTGGCACCTGGGCCTAGGGAAGTTTCACAAGTGAAATATCAGAACTGGAGCTGGGACAGACATGCCTCCCCTTCCCGGGGCCGGGGATGGGGGGGTGGGGTGCAGAAGCTGGGCTGGGGGAGCTGGAGACGAGGGGCACAGAGAGAGGCGGGGAAGGGAGGCCCCTCGTGGGCCTGGGAGAGACGGGGATCGGGGGGCGGGGCGGTGGGGGGCAGGGGGCCACTGCTGACCAGCCTCGGTTCGGGTTCCCTGTCCCCCATCCTGCTGAGAACTTGCCTTTGCTTCCTGCCCTCAGGTGTGCGAGAGGAGCATGTTTCTTTTCAATAAAGACCAATACATTATGTCACACTGTGTTTGGTTTTGCTTGTTCATGTTCCAGACGAGGCCAAAGAACTCTCCCAGGGGAGGTGTGGGTACAAAGGATCTGACAGGATGGGAGGGTGCGGGTCCGTGCATGGGCCAAGAAATCCAGAAAATCTGTCGTAGCTGAGACTCAGGCCTTTTTCAGAAATAGGCCAAGAGAGTTCAGCTTTGACCATTCCCTGCCAAGTAGTCATCACAGGTGCTTCCTGGAAGGGATTGAGTTGCAGAAACCAGCGTGGCCCGCAGCCCTCAGGTCTCAGCCCCGCAGGCAGGCAGGCAGGCAGGCAGCGGCTACTGTCTGTTGGTCCCGCCCCACCCCGCCCCCGCCCCCGCCCCCGCCTGCTTCTCCACCGCTCGCTCCTTCCCAAGTCGCCAGGGGCCGATTATAAACCAGTGGAGGGGGGGGAGCGTGTGGGGGGCGGTGTCAGTGAAGAAGATTTGTAGATGTTAGGGTGGAAGCAACTTTAGCAGTTTGAAATGGCTGTGATGATGGGTGTTTGGTTCGACTTTCAGAGTGGCTCTCACAGAAACAGGCACCAGGATGGTTTCCATAGGAGCTGTGGTGGCCATGTCTCTAAAGTTTTCACCAAGTCCTCCAGCTTCGGTCTGTAGGGCTTCAGGCAAAGGGCCGTTTTCGTTGTCAGTGATGCCAAGTCAAAAGGGTGGGCTGGGCGAAAGTGGGAAACATTCATGGAGAGAGTTGTAGCCCGATATTGGGGGCAACTTGAAAGACTTCAGGATCCAGTCCGGTTTTCAGGTGAAAAGCAGCACCCTAAGGAAAATGAATAGCACCAGAATCTCATATCCACAAGTGTGTATTCCCGTTTTATGGAAACGTAACGTGGGCCTCTAAGGAACGCATGCAAGTGACTCTCTTGCCAAAGAAATAAGGAGCCTCACGGAGAGTTTCTGAATTCTGGACGGAGCAGGTAGGGAGAAAAAGAGAAGTGATTCCATTTTGCTGACAAGGGTACAAGTCACCAAATGGATGTCCAACTTTTAAAATAAATTGGGTTTTGTTTGTTTTCATTTTCCCTTGTAGCTGGCAAAGAAAAGATTTCACAATCCGTCCTGTTCTCTCTCTCTCTCTCTCTCACTCAGGTTAGGAGATTCTTTTCTGTTTGAAATAATTGAAGCATTTATAATGTCGTGCAGTTTCAGGTGTACAGCACAGTGATTTAGATAGAAAGATAGGTAGATAGATAGATGATAGATAGATAGATAGATAGATATAGATAGATTCTGTTTCAGATTTTTTTTCTCTTATAGGTTATTACAAAGTATTGAGTATAGTTTCCTGTGCCAAGTCGTAAGAGCTTGTTGATTATCCACTTTATGTATAGGAATGTGTATATGTTCATCCCAAGCTCCTAAGGTATCCGCACCCTGCCCCCCACCCCGGCTTCCCCAATCAGTCCTATTGTAGACAAGTAGTCATACACACACTATCATCCTAGCCCTCAGTTCATTCAGCCCCACGTAGGTCACTCTTTCTTCTCGGAGTCCAGTTTTCCCATCGGCCGTGTCAATCTTGCCTGATGATTGAGTGTGACTGGAAAAGTGATGGTCCCAAGAAGTTTGCAAGAGCTTTTGTGAAGGCTCATAGGATTTGCCCAGCGAAGTGGGTGCCTTGGTCACTGCAGGCTGTGGAAGGTATACCCAAAGTGGCAAACACAATTTTTTTTTAACCGTCTCTATGCCATGGTGAGGACAGAAGGCTTGCAGCAAGGGGAGGCTTCAACCCACATGGAAACCATACTCACCGTCACAGGAACGTTTGGAGGACCCATACTACGTGGCAGTGGAGTGAAGTCCAGTGGCCGGGGTTCAGGGGTTCCTGAGAGAGGAGGTCTGACGCCTCTGGGGACAAAGAGAATTGTTCTCTCCCAGGGTTACAAGCATGACAGGTCAGCCATTGCAGGTAACCTGTAGAAATCTTCCCACCAGCATCTATTTACAATTGGAGCCATTCTAAATGCACCAAGGTGGGTGGCGGAATGTGGGGGGAGGCGGGGAGAAGGGGGGGAGGTTCCCCGGGAAGCCTGAGACATGGAGACCCAGTGGCCGGCCGGGCTGCTGCCCCTCTCTGGGGTCTGCTGTCCCTCTCTGGGGTCTGCTGTATCCCTGACCCTCTGTTGAATGGACAGAATGGGTGTGTCATGCCCCACTCATCACCTCCCCTTCGGGCCCACAGAGGCACTTCCGTGAGCTGCCTGCACCCCCCTCCAGTAGGCTGGAGGGGAGGGAGTCTGCGGTATGGGTAAGCACACGGCCCACGGGAGCGTTCGCGGCCAGGGCTGGGGCACGACCTCGGTAGGCTTGCTGCCCTCGGGCTCACCCCTTGGGCCCTCGAGGGGGAGCACGCCCAAGATGCGTGACACAGCCCCCTCTCTCACAGGCCCCGGCCCCCACGATCGCTCCCACGCCCGCGCGCAGCCCCCCACGTAGCGGGGGCCACACGGGGCGTGCGCTCAGCCAAGCTCAGCCCCCCGCGGCACGCCGCTGAGGACCAGCACAACGAGGCGGCCCCTGACCCCACCGCCGGGGGGGGAACAGGCGGGCGCACCTCCCTTACCGTCTCAACCCCCCCCAAGAGAGAGCCGCTCACGGCACATGCCACGGTGGCAGAGACCCGAGGGACACGCTGGGAAAGGGGAACAACACCACCGCTCGGCCTCGGGCACCTAAGGGACGACCTGGAGCGCTCCAGGAGCACCACGGAGGGCCAGGCGAGGCACGCTCGCACACCGACGGGGGCGCGCAGCGTGGCGGCGGGGCGGCCCTCCCCGCCGCGGGGAGGGCCGCTCACGAGGCGTACGCCAAGGAGGCAAAGCGAGAGCGTCTGCTGCGTCCGAGGACCCCGGTCCCCGCGCCCACGCTGGGAGGCGGGGGCGGGAGACCGCGGGTTCAGGGCCGGAGGCCGCACCCCTGCCTTCCGCACACCCCGGCAGGCGGGGCGGAAGAGAGGCGAGGAGCCCGCGGACAGAACGAGAAGAGCGGTCCCGTCCCCCAGGAACGTCCGTCCCTCGTCTGGCACGGCTTAGGCCCAGCCCGGCAGAGCGTGGCACCACCACATCAATCGGTTGACCCACCCAGCCTAAAGCCACGGCGGGAGAGGCCCGCAGGGGAGGCACGGCGAGGACCCGTCACACTGAGGCCCGCTTCTGCCTCACCGGCGCCCCTTCCTCTCGGGCAAGAGCAGCCAACCACCCCAGGACGAGAACGCCTGACACGGGGCACAGAGCCTGTGGGGTGGGGTCGTGCCGGCCACTCACCACCGGGTGCCTGCAGCGGGGGCAGCGCACAGGGTCGAGCACCCAACGCCACCTGGCCCCGCCGCCCTCGGGCTCAGCCAGCGGCCGGAGGCGGCACCGCGGGTCGGGGCAGCCGGACGCGCACGCAAGAGCCGGCACGCAGGCCCAAGCAGGCAGCTCAAGTGGCAAGGACCGAGCCGGTCATCAGACAGCCGCCCCCAGCCCGGAGTCCTGCCCGCGTCCGGAGCCCCAGCGTCTATCGGCGACAGACGCAGAAGAACACCGTGTCAGCACCTATCTGGTGGCAAAAAGGCCCCATTTCCGGCGAAAAAAATCATCGCGCCCGACAGCGGGGCCCACCCACGAGGTTCACGGGGGCCCCCGGAACCTCGGTCCGGCCACGTGCCCCCAACACTTCCCCATCCACACTTGCCCCGGAGCGCCCGAGGCCACCTGGTCGACCCGGGGATGGAGGGGTGGCAGAGTGGGCCGGGGACACGGGGGAGAGGGAGCGGGCTGGGGATGCCCTCCCCGGTCCCCCCACGCGGGCAGGGACTGGTCCATCTGAGTCTCCGGGCCAGGACTTGGTTCCAAGAAAGAAACTCAGCACCCCTCCGAGCCGCCTCCGATGAGCGGGCCCCATGAGGGACCACGCCCGGGCCCAGGAGCCCCTCCCCGGGCCACCCAGTAGGGCTCGCGCCAGTCCCCACCTCCCGGCCCGGACTCGGGGTGGAGGGCGGAGGGGGGAGACAAAGTCGCGTCCGACGACCGGGACCCACGCGGGCACGCTGACAGGCCGGGTGCACCCTCGCCGGCCACCTGCGCGAGCAGGGGCCGGTCCGTCCACGTCTCCGGACCCATCGGGACTTGAACCCATTTCTCCAGGGAGACGCCCGGAGCCCACGGGGCAACGCACCCAGGCCCGGGCCAGCCTCTCCGGGTCACTGCTGGCGGCCCAGGCCGGTCCTCACCTCTGGAGTCCGGCTCGGAAAACCATCGGTCCGAAAGAATCTGACGACTGGGACGCACGCGCGTCCACCACCGAGCCCGTGGCGGCCTCCACCGGCCTCAACGCTCGGCCCGAGCCGGTCCCCACCTCCGGAGTGGGACGCGGGGGCACCGGGAAGGGAGGTGGGGGGGGTCGGGGAACGAACGCTCCCAAGGGCGGCCCAGGAGAAGGCCGGGCCACCAAGTCCCAGGCGCTCCAGGCGCGGCAGACCCTCTCCTCTCCCACCGCGGCGGCACGACCCGACATGGGTTCCCGCAGCCGGAGGCGCACGGGCGCATGCTGGTCGACCCGGCCAGGCGGCCCCTCCGCCCCGGCTCGGGAGCGCGGCGGCAGTCACAGCCCCATAGATCTGCAGGCCCAATCTCAGGCGACAGCAGGAGGTGCCTACGCCTCGGCGCCACCGGGGCTGCCAGCACCAGCGTGGCTCGCCTCCCGGAACTCTGCTTCGGGCCCGGCGGCTGAGTCACAGCCCTCGACAAGGTCGCCGGAGCTCCGGAGGGAAGGGACAATATAAAAGCGGCCGCCAGGTGGCGCCCGACAACCGGCTCGAACGTCCCCGGGCCGGATCCCGGTCGCCGGCCGGCCACCGAGGACGCCGGAGCGCCAGGCCGCCCAAACGCCCGAGCTCCTCCCGGAGCGGGGCGGGCGTCCCGCGCGGACCCGAGGGGTCCGCCTCGGAGCTAGCTCCCTGCCCGACACGACACGACACGCCACGGCGCGTCCCGATCCCCGGCAGCACACGGGGGCGGGGGTAGCTGGCAAGATGCCGCCGGGAGGCTGCCTGGAAGGGGACGCGATTCCAGGCCATGGGGGGGCGCGGGGAATTCCACGGAGACGCCCACAGTGCCACAAGCGAGATCCCCAGCTCCCCGGAGGGTGAGAGGGTGGGAGGGAGGGAGGGAGGGAAGGCGGGGACCAGCGAAATGAAACCAGGCAAGCGCTCCGAGAACGACGCAGGAATTCATCCCTTCTGGCACGGAGAAGGGCTTTGGAAAGCTGACACGCAGAGCCCGGAAGCTAGAAACGAAAGTAAACATACACTCTGGCCCCACACAAATGGAAACAAACATCTATTTCCGCACAGACCGCGACAAAGTCCAAAGAGAACACATGGGTGTGTGGGTGGGGAACACGCCCTTGAGGTCAGAACGTGGATTTCAAAATGTACTGACCACAGTCACCGGCGGGCGGGGGCAGGGGCGGGGGCGGGGGGGCGGGGAGCAGCGTGTCAACAGCCATCCACTAAAGAAACCGCGTTCCAGGACATCTACACAATGCAACGTGGTGAGTGTGCGTGCGTGCGTGCGCGCGCACGTGCGTGTGAGAGAGAGATTTACAGCAAAGGTTCACAGTGACCTATCGTCCCACCAAAATCAAACCAAGCCAAACTACCAAAAAGTCAAAGTCAAGCTCTGGGACTGCTGTGGCCCTTCAAGGAGTACGTAAAGGCACACACATATGTACGTGTATGCACACGTGTACACGTACAGACACACACACGTGTACACGTACACACACACACGCATCTGAAAACCTCAAGCATGTCCCATAAGAGGTTCCTGTCCAAAACAGAGCAAGGCCTCATGCAACGCAGCCCCCCAGAACAAGCAACCCGATGGGGAAAGTGGGCAGGAGGCCTGAACAGAGCAGACCAAGACCAGGCATTTTCATCCACAAGGAAACAAAGCCAGAAAAAACCAACAGAAAACAATGCCCACAAAGGAAACAAAGCAACAAGGACGACGACCCCCACCACTCCAACAGCAACCGCAACACAGTTTTCCACTGTCAACAAAGCAACCAACAGTACCTTTCTTGGGGGGTGGGGGCGGGGACAAAACCAAAAGCCAAAGGAAACCTTTCCCTGAAATACAAGAAACAACTGGGGCTGCCTAGCTGGCGCACTGCTTAAGAATCCGCCCGCCACTGCAGGGGACACGGGTTCGATCCCTGCTCCAGGAAGGTCCCACATGCCGCAGAGCAACGAAGCCCGTGAGCCACAACGACTGAGCCCATGTGCCGCAACTCCTGAAGCCCCCGTGCCTGGAGCCCGTGCTCCGCACCAAGAGAAGCCACTGGCAATGAGGAGCCTGCGCACCACAACGAAGGGGAGCCCCCACTCACCGCAACGGAAAGAAAGCCCGCGCACAGCAAAAAAAGACCCAACGCAGCCCATCAAATACAGAACAATTTTTTTTTTTAAATGGAGGGTATGATAAAAAGCGCTGGCATTTCTCTGCACAAGCATACACAGCCAGGCCCAGGATCTGGAATCGCGACAGCAAGTTCCAAACGGCAGAGGAAAGTGGCTCCTGACGGGACACCTATTTTTCACGCTGAGAGAGACCACCACCATGTCATGCTGGAGGACTCAGAGATATCACCTGGTGCCTGACAGAATGGCTCCCCGACAACAGATGACACTACGGAAAACAGCACAGAAGTCCCTGAAAGCACTGCACCAACAACTACCACGTGACCCAGCAACTCCACTACGTGCCCACCGAGGGGGTGAGGGTGACACATACATACACGTGTATGTGTATCCACACCTATCCCTATGTAGCCATAGTTAGGGACATACCGATAGCGCTCTCTGTGTGCATACGTCTCTACCTAGTCACACACAGGCGCGCGCACGCTTATGACTCAACCCTACAAGGGAATGAGGTCTTGCCATCCGCGGAAACATGGAGAGACCCAGAGGGCATTGCGCTACACAAGATACCTCAGGTCGCGAGACTATCATGTCTGTGAAGAACGTGCACAGCAATACACACACATGAACACAAAGAAGGAACCGCAAACAGGTTCATCGACACCTAAAAGGAACAAATGGGGGGTGGCCAGAGGAGGGAGGGAGGGGCGAAGAGGGAGACGAGTGCAATAGGTGAGGGAGAGGAAGCGGTGCCCACTTCTAGTTATGAAATAAACAACGCACTCGCAGGATGTCATGTACAGCAGGCGGAATAGAGTCCATCCTACTGTCATGACATCGAATGGTGACAGACAGTAACGAGACTTATCACGGAGATCCCTGGGTCATGTGTAAACATAGCCACTCGCTAGGGTATACACCTGAAAACCAATATACTCTTGTCAGTCTGTTAGACTTCAATTTTAAAAGGGCGGGGGGAGGAGGGAGGGAGGGGGGAGGGGGGCAGAGAAAGGAGGAAGAGGAAGAGGAGGGTGGTGGGGGAGGAGGAGGAGGGGGAGGAGGAGGAGGAGGAGGAGGAGGAAAAAGATGGCTTGCCTTGAAGAAATCAACAAAAGGAAAGAGCGAGAGAGACAGAGACAGAGGCAGAGAGAGACGCGAGATCAAGACTGGACACTCAGGTGACTGCAAGAGTTAAGGGAGATTAAGACAAGAAACAAACTCCCAACAGTAGTTTGGTAAGTCCAAAATCAAGATTTGGATATCATGCTGGCATCAAGCACCAACCCTTCTAAATGGACACAAAGACACACAGGCCTCCCTCACTTGGGGCCGGGGGGGTGGTCGTCAGGACCAGGAAATGACCATGCAAGCGGAAGCTGGAAAAGGCAACCTTGTTCATCCACGGCGGAAACATACCATGGTCCCACAGCATTCAAAACATTGTATCAAAACATGTACAAACGGCTCTTCCTCACTCCCAATGAAAACTGCAGAGAACGTCCAAAACAGCCAACGTATGATTTGCTTAGTAGATTGTCATGGAGAGCCTCGACCAGAAAGCATCGCTTTCGGTTTGTAACATCATAGGAACAGCAGTCTCAACAGCGCTTGCCTTCTTGGCGCAGTATCATTTCTACGCCTGGATACACAGTCCTACTTTGGGGTGGGGGGGGTGGGGGTGAGGGAGCCCTGCCAGCAGTTCCTATTTTTCAAAGCAGACCTCTTCCCCCTCCCCCCAACCACCACCACCATTTTTCTTATTTTTTTTCTCTTTCCTCTGGTCTCAGGTTCTGCCCAATCCAGTCCACTGGCCTCCATCCCAGGCCACTGTGGGCTGTGTGTACAGATTTGCAAGATGAAGACAGTTCTCCCCAGAGAACCGGGCAGCCGTCCGGCTGAGATATAAAAACTGATCTGCTCATACAATTCCACTTTTTCTTTTTCTCTTTTAAATGGGCTTCTTTCTGTCAAGGAGAAGATTTCCAAATCAAAAGGAGACCGAAAGATTTCTAGGTTCCACAGCTTCAGGATTCCATGGATCGGGGGTGTCAAAAAGTCTGTGCAGGGCCTTCAGTAAAGGCCGTCTTTCTCAGCGCACACAAGTCAACCCGAGACCAAGGCAACCTGAGGGCAAAACCCCTCGCTTGATTTCATTTCTCCCATTAGGCCCCGAACATCAGAGCGCGTGTGACAGAGAGAGAGAGAGAGAGAGAGAGAGAGAGAGAGAGAGACCCCACAAAAGAGAAACAAACGAAAACCCCAGCAAAGGTTCCATACATTGTTCGCCAGGATTGGAAGTGATGAGGTCGTTGCGGGGGAGGGGGAGAATATGCGGAGGGCACTTGGAAACCTCGCGGTTGCAGCCAGCAGGTGCTGACAGATACGTTTTTGAAAGCGGCTGGCGGCGCCCTTGAGCTTCCTACGGTTCTGACCATACCCGTTCTCAGGGAGGTGGCTGTGGAGCCCAGGATAGGCCACGCCAAAATGCACCTCCGTGGCACAGTGATCATTTGGCGTGACGGTGACCTCAAGCAGGCGGCCAACACAAGAGGGACCCTCGGGCTCTCCTTTGTGTCTCCCTGAAAGCGAGACATCCATCTCTCTCTCGGGTGAAAGGCGCACTCCCTGCATCTGCACCTGGAGTTAGGAGGACGCTCCGATCCCCAAAGTAGGGAATTCATTGGGGCCGAGAAGCCTAGGGAGACAAACACTGTGACTTCTTTCAGGGACCCCCCCAAGCCCAAACTCTGTTTAGATTCTTCCTTCCCTCAGGGCACACCCGAAAGCTAAGTCTCTCGGTCTGATCCCTGTCTCACACATGTACTGTCCCTTGGTCTACACAGTCGAAAAGCTGCCCGCCTCAGCCACTTCTCAGGGCTAGAAGGTAAAACAACAACAACAACAACAACAACAACAAACGAACACGTGTTCCCGCTCCCGCTTCCTCTATCCGCCTGCCTTGAGTCCATGTTAGGATGAGTCCAGCCACGAGGACTCAAGAGGGGCAGAGGGGGAGATTTCCCCCTCCCCCAAACAGGAAGGCGTCTGGAACTCTCTTCCCAGTGGCCACCCGGCTCAACTCTGGGTGCCTGAACCCTAGTTTGCCTCCTTTCGATTTTTAAATGCTCTTCCCTGGGTTAGAATCACAAGGAGAGATGCTCACGCGTGTATGTCTTCCAAGTTTTACGTGACATGGGGCAGCCCTCCTAAGAAAGCAAAGAAAGACTCAGAGAAGTGGCAACACCTACAATCTCTTCGGTTCTGCTGAGGAGAGGGAGGAAATCTGGGAAAGTAACTATACTATGGCCCGGGCTGGCGGGCGCCGGGGGTGGGGGTGGGGGGGGCGGGGGAGAGTTAAGGGAGCTAAAGGAGGATGAGATTTCTTAGAAACTCATTCTTAGGCACAGACACATTGGAGGGATGCGGGACCCCACCTCTTCTTTTCCCTTGTGTTGGGAAGATCATTTGGCTCCTGCCAGCTGGGGTTTCATTCCCCCACGAATCATCAGGCGAGTGCTCTGGAGAAAAGAGCGAGAGCACAGGTCAGGCGAACATGGAGAAGATGGCTGCCGGATGCCCGGGGCCACACGGATGTCTTTGGGGGCACAGGCACGTCCACGATCTGTGGACCATGTCTACGGCAGATTGGGTGTGTAGGTCATTTTGAACAGGCTCCCATCCACCTGCCCTCATTGGGGTCCTGTCTCCAGCTCACCTGAGCGGTCCCGTCACGGCTAGGCGAAGACAGGGCTCCTCCAGGGGCGGGCCCGTGCCAGAGAAAGGGAGACGGCAGTGAAGTCATCGAGCTTCGGGTACTTCTACCAGAGTGACTCTCCTTCATCAAGTCCCCGGCAGGTGGAGGGACACGTCTTTCTGACACAGTGGGGCCAGGGGAGGCTTAGAAAAAGGCTTCTGACAACTGCACCATCAAGTATGAGCTCTCCGTTTCCTTGACGGAAGAGTCCCCCACTTTCCCAAGTGGTAGAGCTAGGAACTGGCCCCTCGGGTCCCATCTTACACGTGAGAATGACATGCTGACTTTACCCCTCTTCAAGGCGGAGTTTGTAAAAGGTCAGCCCTGGAGGAAGGACTCAGCTTGTCAGTCCTCTCATGCTATCATCCAAGCCAAGGAGAGCCGTGCCAGAGCTCCACGGAAGGAATACGGCGATCGGCTGCCTTTGGAGAAGATTGCTCTGTGAGCAGCAGCATGGAAACCAACCGAGAAGCAGGGGCCACTCTAGAGGCCAGCAGGGTCCTTAGGGGCCCAGCCAGGCCAGGCCAGGCCAGGATGGAGAGAGGGGATGGAGCCGGACCTTTGAGGCCCTAGCCTCCACAGCACCTGGGATTCTGCTGGGATTCTTGAGAAACTCGCTCCACATTCTAGAAGGGCCTGCGTGTAACAAAGATACGAAGCCATACTTTCCTTAAAGAGCACCTGCCCTCAGGAAGTGGCACTCAGCGCGCTCGCTGGTGATGGGCCAGACACACCCATAGACACTCAGGTTCCAGGGAAAAGCTTTGCTCAGCTCTTTCTCCCCTTCCGTCCTCAAAACACAAAGCCATCACTTCCGGATACCAGGGAAGCTCTCAGGTAGGTTGTGCTGGGGCGGGCGCCAACTAGAACTGTGAAGAGGGGAGATCGGAGCCGCAGAAGCTCTGGGGCCCCGAGGAAAGACGCCGCCGATCCACCTCTCGCACCTTCCTCTCAGAGGGAGGGCCAGGGACTCTCCCTCCGCACAGGATCCTGGCCACACACGAGGGAGGGCCCACACCCACTTTCCTGCTCCTCTTTGCTTGGGGTGGGTTCAGAGACACTGGACTCGGCTCATCCCTCTCCACAGCGGCTCGTCCCTCTCCACAGCCGTGCACGGCAGGCAGCAGAGCAGAAGAACAAGAGCTGGCATCGTCCACCGTTCCCAGAGCTGCTCCATTCCCGTCCACGCGCATCCGGATGGGGCGCACAGACAGGGCGCTCGTCCTGAGGTCACCGTGTCGCTCCAGGTGCGGATTCCCGAGATGGTGACATCTCGGTCGAGGAGACCGTCCCCTGTGAGACCACAGGCTTGGCAGTATTGCCGAGAGCATGCTTCGTGGGCCATCTGCAATTCCATGTCACCGGAAACATACCGTGTCAAACTTGTGCTCGGCCTCCAAGTCAAAGGGCTGCCTGAGGACTTTGACCGACAATTCCAGTTGCTCCTGGCCTAAGAGACACAACTTCTCCCAAGGAAACAAACCGTAACACAATGGAAAGTCTGACCTACCTCAAGACGTGTGTTTGACGTGGCACGGCCATGTCCGGAGGCTCATGTGACTTCCATGCGGGGGCAGCCTGGGAACCGCCTTTCTGAGTCTCCCCCTCCCCGTGCGACCCCAGGGTAGGGCTGGTGCAAAGAGAACGCTGGATGGGATGTAGGCATTGGAAGTGAAGCCACAGCCAAGGCTCTCTGCAGGCTGTTGCCATCCCACATGGTGACAGGTGGGCACAGAGGTGCAGGGTGGAAGGCTGTCCATCCACACACACACACACACACACACACCCGCCGCCCTGCGTGTGGCTAGTGTTCCCAGCTGGTGCCCTCTGGACGACAGTGACCCAGGCCACTCCTGGCTGCCTGGCCGCAGATCCACCGAGGGACAGCTGTGCCTTCCCCCGAGTCTCTCCATGTCTCCCCTGTGGCCCCGCACATCGGTGGCTACCTTTCCCTGCGGGCGCTGACAGCTCCATCGGCACTGCCACCTCCGCCACTGCCACCGGGCACTCAGAGGACTGAGAGCCACAGCCTTCCCTCCCCTCCCCTCCCCTCCCCTCCTCCGCAGCCCAGCCCAGCCCTGCCCTGCCCTGCCCAGCTGCTCCCAGGCCTCTGGAAGGTCCAGTTCCTAGAACGAGGTCTTCATTCCTGTGACTCCCACGGTGTCTCTGTTTCCATGACACAGACCGGCTATGTTGTCCCGACAGTAGGACACACACAGAAACCCTGTGTGAAAATCATGAGGCTGACAGCATCATTAGTCATCTGAGACAGAAAATCAATAAAGATATCGTATTAAATACACATAATTATAGGTAGGGGTGTGTGTGTGTGTGTGTGTGTGTGTGTGTGTGTGTCTGTCTGTCTGTTTGTCTGTCTGTCTGTATCTCACTGCAGTATCCACACAAGCATTGCCAGCCAAGCAGAACCTCAGGTCTCTGTGATAATTGTCCCTGGGGATGTTCTGCCGACTGTCACGCAGAGACCGTCGTTGTACGGAGACACAGGTAAAGACGTGTGTTTGTCAAGACAGGAGAACACAGAAAACACATCCTGTTTCACAGGGATGAACTAGTGTCATGATGCCAACCTGGGGACATGGGCTCCCGTTCATGCTCCTGGCCAGGCCCTGCAAGCATTAGGGGACCATCGCTTCTGTCCTTGTATGGGCCGCTCACTGCACCGAGTTCTTAGTCACCTCACGTAGCCCTCACCGCAAATCCACACCTTGAACGTGGTCCTCCTTCCTCATCGCCACCGCCACCACGTTCCTCCTGGTCTCTTTAAACGCGCACGCGTCCCTGGTGGGTGGGGTAAGGAGCCAGCTCCCCCCACCCCACCCCACTCCGGTGCCTGCCTGCCTGCCTGCCTGCCTGCCTGCCTGCCTGCGTGCATGCGTGCGTGGAGTAGAAGCAGGGAATGTTCTGTCGTTCCCCCTTCCCAACCCGCGAACGAAGGAAACCTTCGTGTATCTTTCTATACTTTATGTGCTGTCGCCTACATGTGTTCCCCCATTTTTCTTTATCCACAAGAGCTCCCTGCAGTCCCCACTCTCTGTATGAACGGCATTCACACACATCCAAAGTGAATTTATTTCAGCTTCTATTGGGTGGCATATCCAGATAGATCCTTTAGGTCAGGAAGCACAGAAACACAGCCAAGTCGAGTGAGTGCTGAACCAGAGTCATTTAGGAATCCTATGAGGTGACCAGTGTGGGAGGAGCATGTGTTCCAAGGCACTTCTTTTGATGTCTTAGGTTTACCTAGCCAGCAATGCAGATCCCATGAAAGTGGCCAGAGATCTTTTCTCCATAGGCTCTCCTGTTACGGAATGCAAGTGTGTTCCCGCGCCCACGGACGACACACAGTGAGGCCAAACAAGGGGACACGTCAGAGTTTGGGGCAGGGGAAGGTTTCTAGCATGGCCGAGCAAGGGGAGGGTGGGAATCTTTCTTTTCCAGAAAAGTTAGAACTTCTCTCAAGTTGCATGGGCCCAGAAAATGCTTTCTCCTCTTCGATCGTCAGTCAAGGAAAGGTAGCACCTGGTTTTTCAGGAGGAGATTTTCTTCCTAATTCCAGTTATCTTATAAAATAAAGAAGAAAAATTCTGTTAATGTTTCACATAAGCGTCCAGGACTATTTCACTTCCATGATTTGAAGAAATGTTATTTTCTCTCTGACTGACACTGTCCTTGAAGGACCAAGCTAAACTTCTAAGGAGCCAAATTCCAAATCATTTTGAAACTAGGAAATACAAAGTGTAGTGTCATAGATTGATTGATCGATCCATTGATTTCATCAGACAGCAGTCGTCACTTCTAAGATTATTCGAACACCACTAACTCTTGTGTAACAAAGTTGAGATGTCTGCGCTCGAGCACGCACACGCACGCACGCGTGTGTGTGTGTGTGTGACTCATAAGGGGATGTTTTCCATAGCTGTGCACTATGGCACTGCAGGATCTCTGGTTGCTGAGTACTCAGAGGTGCAAGCCCCGATACAGAGCTTGGACTGTGAAGTTATGCATGGGTTCTCAATGGTGTGTGTGGGGTCGGCCCCCCTAATCCCCCATGTTGGTTGTTCAACGGTCAACTCTAATATATAGATCAGAGAGGATATCATCCATGTGCTTCATATGAATAACTTTCCCAAATAATCTTTATCTTTTTCAAAGGAAGACATCCTGTAATCCATTTCATAAGATGCTATTGGGAACCTACTCCCCCAGCATGTGAATTATCCCTACAGAGCGCAAGATCCCTGAGAAGGAGGAGCCCTGCACGCTGAGACACCAGGAAAGTAGGCTTTTAGATGATATTGTCTGCTTCTCATGGGATGACGGTGTCTACTGATCCTATTCAAGTGTGTAAAATGAGAGCCCCCTGGCAAGGATCAGCAGAAGGTCTTTTCTGCTGGGCCCTGGGCTCTTCCTTAAAGTGGGGAGGCCAAGAGCCTCAAGAAGGAAGGAAGGAAGGAAGGAAGGTGGGAGGGAGGGAGGGAGGGAGGGAGGGGAGGGTTTGCCCAGTGCCATCAGGCCCGTGTGTCACCCTAAAGAGAAGGGCAGCCATTGCCACTGCTGGAATCATGTCCCCATTTCCTGGGCAGGACATTCAAGAAGGCCTCCTCCTGTGTGTTTCGTGCATCACCTCGACGGTGCCCCCAGGAATAGTCACCGGAGGAAACTGTGCAGCTGAGCCAACCTGCCTGGGAACACGGCCTCCTTCCTTTAAGAAGTGGAAAACTCGCCCAGTGCTCTCTCTGTTGTTGTTTTTCCGGTCCTTATCCTTGTCCTTGTCGTCGGCGTCATCGTCGTTACTGTTGTTAACAAGTGAAAGATAGTGAGTCAGAAAGAGAAAAACAAATATTGTATATTCACACATATATGTGGACTGCAGAAAAATGGTACACATCAACTGGTGTGCAAGGCAGAAATAGAGACACAGATGTAGAGCACAAACATATGGACACCAAGTGGGGAAAGTGGGGAGGGTTGGGGGGGAATGAATTGGAAGATTGGGGTACCAAATTGTACACTCTAAATATATACAGTTTATTGTAAAACATAAAAAGAAAATAAGTTAAAAAAAGAAAAAGTGAATGATGCCTCCGTCTAGAGGAATACTTGGCAGTTATTATGTTCAGGACCATTTCTTTTTCGGCCATTGATGGAAAACTCCTTGGATCCTGTTAGCATTTATGGATTCAAGGAGTGCAGTTCTTCATAGGTTCTGTCACGTCATTAGGAGGGGAATCCTCATCAAGTTGCTTCAACGAGGACTACGTGTCCTTCAGATGCGGAGATGGAAACGAATGGTGCGCTGCGGGGTGGTGGGGGGGCGGGGGCGCGATGATAGGCACCCAGGACTCCTTCCCCCAGGCCTCCTTTTGTTCCCTCACTGCTTCCTGGAGAAGGGACACCACACCCCACACCCCCACACACACCCTCTAGGTGTGCTATTTGCTGTCCATAATTTCACATGCCCTTTGGGCATGGCTGATAGAGACGGACATGAAGCAGCAGGACGGCAAGCTGGCACCTGGGCCTAGGGAAGTTTCACAAGTGAAATATCAGAACTGGAGCTGGGACAGACATGCCTCCCCTTCCCGGGGCCGGGGATGGGGGGGTGGGGTGCAGAAGCTGGGCTGGGGGAGCTGGAGACGAGGGGCACAGAGAGAGGCGGGGAAGGGAGGCCCCTCGTGGGCCTGGGAGAGACGGGGATCGGGGGGCGGGGCGGTGGGGGGCAGGGGGCCACTGCTGACCAGCCTCGGTTCGGGTTCCCTGTCCCCCATCCTGCTGAGAACTTGCCTTTGCTTCCTGCCCTCAGGTGTGCGAGAGGAGCATGTTTCTTTTCAATAAAGACCAATACATTATGTCACACTGTGTTTGGTTTTGCTTGTTCATGTTCCAGACGAGGCCAAAGAACTCTCCCAGGGGAGGTGTGGGTACAAAGGATCTGACAGGATGGGAGGGTGCGGGTCCGTGCATGGGCCAAGAAATCCAGAAAATCTGTCGTAGCTGAGACTCAGGCCTTTTTCAGAAATAGGCCAAGAGAGTTCAGCTTTGACCATTCCCTGCCAAGTAGTCATCACAGGTGCTTCCTGGAAGGGATTGAGTTGCAGAAACCAGCGTGGCCCGCAGCCCTCAGGTCTCAGCCCCGCAGGCAGGCAGGCAGGCAGGCAGCGGCTACTGTCTGTTGGTCCCGCCCCACCCCGCCCCCGCCCCCGCCCCCGCCTGCTTCTCCACCGCTCGCTCCTTCCCAAGTCGCCAGGGGCCGATTATAAACCAGTGGAGGGGGGGGAGCGTGTGGGGGGCGGTGTCAGTGAAGAAGATTTGTAGATGTTAGGGTGGAAGCAACTTTAGCAGTTTGAAATGGCTGTGATGATGGGTGTTTGGTTCGACTTTCAGAGTGGCTCTCACAGAAACAGGCACCAGGATGGTTTCCATAGGAGCTGTGGTGGCCATGTCTCTAAAGTTTTCACCAAGTCCTCCAGCTTCGGTCTGTAGGGCTTCAGGCAAAGGGCCGTTTTCGTTGTCAGTGATGCCAAGTCAAAAGGGTGGGCTGGGCGAAAGTGGGAAACATTCATGGAGAGAGTTGTAGCCCGATATTGGGGGCAACTTGAAAGACTTCAGGATCCAGTCCGGTTTTCAGGTGAAAAGCAGCACCCTAAGGAAAATGAATAGCACCAGAATCTCATATCCACAAGTGTGTATTCCCGTTTTATGGAAACGTAACGTGGGCCTCTAAGGAACGCATGCAAGTGACTCTCTTGCCAAAGAAATAAGGAGCCTCACGGAGAGTTTCTGAATTCTGGACGGAGCAGGTAGGGAGAAAAAGAGAAGTGATTCCATTTTGCTGACAAGGGTACAAGTCACCAAATGGATGTCCAACTTTTAAAATAAATTGGGTTTTGTTTGTTTTCATTTTCCCTTGTAGCTGGCAAAGAAAAGATTTCACAATCCGTCCTGTTCTCTCTCTCTCTCTCTCTCACTCAGGTTAGGAGATTCTTTTCTGTTTGAAATAATTGAAGCATTTATAATGTCGTGCAGTTTCAGGTGTACAGCACAGTGATTTAGATAGAAAGATAGGTAGATAGATAGATGATAGATAGATAGATAGATAGATATAGATAGATTCTGTTTCAGATTTTTTTTCTCTTATAGGTTATTACAAAGTATTGAGTATAGTTTCCTGTGCCAAGTCGTAAGAGCTTGTTGATTATCCACTTTATGTATAGGAATGTGTATATGTTCATCCCAAGCTCCTAAGGTATCCGCACCCTGCCCCCCACCCCGGCTTCCCCAATCAGTCCTATTGTAGACAAGTAGTCATACACACACTATCATCCTAGCCCTCAGTTCATTCAGCCCCACGTAGGTCACTCTTTCTTCTCGGAGTCCAGTTTTCCCATCGGCCGTGTCAATCTTGCCTGATGATTGAGTGTGACTGGAAAAGTGATGGTCCCAAGAAGTTTGCAAGAGCTTTTGTGAAGGCTCATAGGATTTGCCCAGCGAAGTGGGTGCCTTGGTCACTGCAGGCTGTGGAAGGTATACCCAAAGTGGCAAACACAATTTTTTTTTAACCGTCTCTATGCCATGGTGAGGACAGAAGGCTTGCAGCAAGGGGAGGCTTCAACCCACATGGAAACCATACTCACCGTCACAGGAACGTTTGGAGGACCCATACTACGTGGCAGTGGAGTGAAGTCCAGTGGCCGGGGTTCAGGGGTTCCTGAGAGAGGAGGTCTGACGCCTCTGGGGACAAAGAGAATTGTTCTCTCCCAGGGTTACAAGCATGACAGGTCAGCCATTGCAGGTAACCTGTAGAAATCTTCCCACCAGCATCTATTTACAATTGGAGCCATTCTAAATGCACCAAGGTGGGTGGCGGAATGTGGGGGGAGGCGGGGAGAAGGGGGGGAGGTTCCCCGGGAAGCCTGAGACATGGAGACCCAGTGGCCGGCCGGGCTGCTGCCCCTCTCTGGGGTCTGCTGTCCCTCTCTGGGGTCTGCTGTATCCCTGACCCTCTGTTGAATGGACAGAATGGGTGTGTCATGCCCCACTCATCACCTCCCCTTCGGGCCCACAGAGGCACTTCCGTGAGCTGCCTGCACCCCCCTCCAGTAGGCTGGAGGGGAGGGAGTCTGCGGTATGGGTAAGCACACGGCCCACGGGAGCGTTCGCGGCCAGGGCTGGGGCACGACCTCGGTAGGCTTGCTGCCCTCGGGCTCACCCCTTGGGCCCTCGAGGGGGAGCACGCCCAAGATGCGTGACACAGCCCCCTCTCTCACAGGCCCCGGCCCCCACGATCGCTCCCACGCCCGCGCGCAGCCCCCCACGTAGCGGGGGCCACACGGGGCGTGCGCTCAGCCAAGCTCAGCCCCCCGCGGCACGCCGCTGAGGACCAGCACAACGAGGCGGCCCCTGACCCCACCGCCGGGGGGGGAACAGGCGGGCGCACCTCCCTTACCGTCTCAACCCCCCCCAAGAGAGAGCCGCTCACGGCACATGCCACGGTGGCAGAGACCCGAGGGACACGCTGGGAAAGGGGAACAACACCACCGCTCGGCCTCGGGCACCTGAGGGACGACCTGGAGCGCTCCAGGAGCACCACGGAGGGCCAGGCGAGGCACGCTCGCACACCGACGGGGGCGCGCAGCGTGGCGGCGGGGCGGCCCTCCCCGCCGCGGGGAGGGCCGCTCACGAGGCGTACGCCAAGGAGGCAAAGCGAGAGCGTCTGCTGCGTCCGAGGACCCCGGTCCCCGCGCCCACGCTGGGAGGCGGGGGCGGGAGACCGCGGGTTCAGGGCCGGAGGCCGCACCCCTGCCTTCCGCACACCCCGGCAGGTGGGGCGGAAGAGAGGCGAGGAGCCCGCGGACAGAACGAGAAGAGCGGTCCCGTCCCCCAGGAACGTCCGTCCCTCGTCTGGCACGGCTTAGGCCCAGCCCGGCAGAGCGTGGCACCACCACATCAATCGGTTGACCCACCCAGCCTAAAGCCACGGCGGGAGAGGCCCGCAGGGGAGGCACGGCGAGGACCCGTCACACTGAGGCCCGCTTCTGCCTCACCGGCGCCCCTTCCTCTCGGGCAAGAGCAGCCAACCACCCCAGGACGAGAACGCCTGACACGGGGCACAGAGCCTGTGGGGTGGGGTCGTGCCGGCCACTCACCACCGGGTGCCTGCAGCGGGGGCAGCGCACAGGGTCGAGCACCCAACGCCACCTGGCCCCGCCGCCCTCGGGCTCAGCCAGCGGCCGGAGGCGGCACCGCGGATCGGGGCAGCCGGACGCGCACGCAAGAGCCGGCACGCAGGCCCAAGCAGGCAGCTCAAGTGGCAAGGACCGAGCCGGTCATCAGACAGCCGCCCCCAGCCCGGAGTCCTGCCCGCGTCCGGAGCCCCAGCGTCTATCGGCGACAGACGCAGAAGAACACCGTGTCAGCACCTATCTGGTGGCAAAAAGGCCCCATTTCCGGCGAAAAAAATCATCGCGCCCGACAGCGGGGCCCACCCACGAGGTTCACGGGGGCCCCCGGAACCTCGGTCCGGCCACGTGCCCCCAACACTTCCCCATCCACACTTGCCCCGGAGCGCCCGAGGCCACCTGGTCGACCCGGGGATGGAGGGGTGGCAGAGTGGGCCGGGGACACGGGGGAGAGGGAGCGGGCTGGGGATGCCCTCCCCGGTCCCCCCACGCGGGCAGGGACTGGTCCATCCGAGTCTCCGGGCCAGGACTTGGTTCCAAGAAAGAAACTCAGCACCCCTCCGAGCCGCCTCCGATGAGCGGGCCCCATGAGGGACCACGCCCGGGCCCAGGAGCCCCTCCCCGGGCCACCCAGTAGGGCTCGCGCCAGTCCCCACCTCCCGGCCCGGACTCGGGGTGGAGGGCGGAGGGGGGAGACAAAGTCGCGTCCGACGACCGGGACCCACGCGGGCACGCTGACAGGCCGGGTGCACCCTCGCCGGCCACCTGCGCGAGCAGGGGCCGGTCCGTCCACGTCTCCGGACCCATCGGGACTTGAACCCATTTCTCCAGGGAGACGCCCGGAGCCCACGGGGCAACGCACCCAGGCCCGGGCCAGCCTCTCCGGGTCACTGCTGGCGGCCCAGGCCGGTCCTCACCTCTGGAGTCCGGCTCGGAAAACCATCGGTCCGAAAGAATCTGACGACTGGGACGCACGCGCGTCCACCACCGAGCCCGTGGCGGCCTCCACCGGCCTCAACGCTCGGCCCGAGCCGGTCCCCACCTCCGGAGTGGGACGCGGGGGCACCGGGAAGGGAGGTGGGGGGGGTCGGGGAACGAACGCTCCCAAGGGCGGCCCAGGAGAAGGCCGGGCCACCAAGTCCCAGGCGCTCCGGGCGCGGCAGACCCTCTCCTCTCCCACCGCGGCGGCACGACCCGACATGGGTTCCCGCAGCCGGAGGCGCACGGGCGCATGCTGGTCGACCCGGCCAGGCGGCCCCTCCGCCCCGGCTCGGGAGCGCGGCGGCAGTCACAGCCCCATAGATCTGCAGGCCCAATCTCAGGCGACAGCAGGAGGTGCCTACGCCTCGGCGCCACCGGGGCTGCCAGCACCAGCGTGGCTCGCCTCCCGGAACTCTGCTTCGGGCCCGGCGGCTGAGTCACAGCCCTCGACAAGGTCGCCGGAGCTCCGGAGGGAAGGGACAATATAAAAGCGGCCGCCAGGTGGCGCCCGACAACCGGCTCGAACGTCCCCGGGCCGGATCCCGGTCGCCGGCCGGCCACCGAGGACGCCGGAGCGCCAGGCCGCCCAAACGCCCGAGCTCCTCCCGGAGCGGGGCGGGCGTCCCGCGCGGACCCGAGGGGTCCGCCTCGGAGCTAGCTCCCTGCCCGACACGACACGACACGCCACGGCGCGTCCCGATCCCCGGCAGCACACGGGGGCGGGGGTAGCTGGCAAGATGCCGCCGGGAGGCTGCCTGGAAGGGGACGCGATTCCAGGCCATGGGGGGGCGCGGGGAATTCCATGGAGACGCCCACAGTGCCACAAGCGAGATCCCCAGCTCCCCGGAGGGTGAGAGGGAGGGAGGGAGGGAGGGAGGGAAGGCGGGGACCAGCGAAATGAAACCAGGCAAGCGCTCCGAGAACGACGCAGGAATTCATCCCTTCTGGCACGGAGAAGGGCTTTGGAAAGCTGACACGCAGAGCCCGGAAGCTAGAAACGAAAGTAAACATACACTCTGGCCCCACACAAATGGAAACAAACATCTATTTCCGCACAGACCGCGACAAAGTCCAAAGAGAACACATGGGTGTGTGGGTGGGGAACACGCCCTTGAGGTCAGAACGTGGATTTCAAAATGGACTGACCACAGTCACCGGCGGGCGGGGGCAGGGGCGGGGGCGGGGGGGCGGGGAGCAGCGTGTCAACAGCCATCCACTAAAGAAACCGCGTTCCAGGACATCTACACAATGCAACGTGGTGAGTGTGCGTGCGTGCGTGCGCGCGCACGTGCGTGTGAGAGAGAGATTTACAGCAAAGGTTCACAGTGACCTATCGTCCCACCAAAATCAAACCAAGCCAAACTACCAAAAAGTCAAAGTCAAGCTCTGGGACTGCTGTGGCCCTTCAAGGAGTACGTAAAGGCACACACATATGTACGTGTATGCACACGTGTACACGTACAGACACACACACGTGTACACGTACACACACACACGCATCTGAAAACCTCAAGCATGTCCCATAAGAGGTTCCTGTCCAAAACAGAGCAAGGCCTCATGCAACGCAGCCCCCCAGAACAAGCAACCCGATGGGGAAAGTGGGCAGGAGGCCTGAACAGAGCAGACCAAGACCAGGCATTTTCATCCACAAGGAAACAAAGCCAGAAAAAACCAACAGAAAACAATGCCCACAAAGGAAACAAAGCAACAAGGACGACGACCCCCACCACTCCAACAGCAACCGCAACACAGTTTTCCACTGTCAACAAAGCAACCAACAGTACCTTTCTTGGGGGGTGGGGGCGGGGACAAAACCAAAAGCCAAAGGAAACCTTTCCCTGAAATACAAGAAACAACTGGGGCTGCCTAGCTGGCGCACTGCTTAAGAATCCGCCCGCCACTGCAGGGGACACGGGTTCGATCCCTGCTCCAGGAAGGTCCCACATGCCGCAGAGCAACGAAGCCCGTGAGCCACAACGACTGAGCCCATGTGCCGCAACTCCTGAAGCCCCCGTGCCTGGAGCCCGTGCTCCGCACCAAGAGAAGCCACTGGCAATGAGGAGCCTGCGCACCACAACGAAGGGGAGCCCCCACTCACCGCAACGGAAAGAAAGCCCGCGCACAGCAAAAAAAGACCCAACGCAGCCCATCAAATACAGAACAATTTTTTTTTTTAAATGGAGGGTATGATAAAAAGCGCTGGCATTTCTCTGCACAAGCATACACAGCCAGGCCCAGGATCTGGAATCGCGACAGCAAGTTCCAAACGGCAGAGGAAAGTGGCTCCTGACGGGACACCTATTTTTCACGCTGAGAGAGACCACCACCATGTCATGCTGGAGGACTCAGAGATATCACCTGGTGCCTGACAGAATGGCTCCCCGACAACAGATGACACTACGGAAAACAGCACAGAAGTCCCTGAAAGCACTGCACCAACAACTACCACGTGACCCAGCAACTCCACTACGTGCCCACCGAGGGGGTGAGGGTGACACATACATACACGTGTATGTGTATCCACACCTATCCCTATGTAGCCATAGTTAGGGACATACCGATAGCGCTCTCTGTGTGCATACGTCTCTACCTAGTCACACACAGGCGCGCGCACGCTTATGACTCAACCCTACAAGGGAATGAGGTCTTGCCATCCGCGGAAACATGGAGAGACCCAGAGGGCATTGCGCTACACAAGATACCTCAGGTCGCGAGACTATCATGTCTGTGAAGAACGTGCACAGCAATACACACACATGAACACAAAGAAGGAACCGCAAACAGGTTCATCGACACCTAAAAGGAACAAATGGGGGGTGGCCAGAGGAGGGAGGGAGGGGCGAAGAGGGAGACGAGTGCAATAGGTGAGGGAGAGGAAGCGGTGCCCACTTCTAGTTATGAAATAAACAACGCACTCGCAGGATGTCATGTACAGCAGGCGGAATAGAGTCCATCCTACTGTCATGACATCGAATGGTGACAGACAGTAACGAGACTTATCACGGAGATCCCTGGGTCATGTGTAAACATAGCCACTCGCTAGGGTATACACCTGAAAACCAATATACTCTTGTCAGTCTGTTAGACTTCAATTTTAAAAGGGCGGGGGGAGGAGGGAGGGAGGGGGGAGGGGGGCAGAGAAAGGAGGAAGAGGAAGAGGAGGGTGGTGGGGGAGGAGGAGGAGGGGGAGGAGGAGGAGGAGGAGGAGGAGGAAAAAGATGGCTTGCCTTGAAGAAATCAACAAAAGGAAAGAGCGAGAGAGACAGAGACAGAGGCAGAGAGAGACGCGAGATCAAGACTGGACACTCAGGTGACTGCAAGAGTTAAGGGAGATTAAGACAAGAAACAAACTCCCAACAGTAGTTTGGTAAGTCCAAAATCAAGATTTGGATATCATGCTGGCATCAAGCACCAACCCTTCTAAATGGACACAAAGACACACAGGCCTCCCTCACTTGGGGCCGGGGGGGTGGTCGTCAGGACCAGGAAATGACCATGCAAGCGGAAGCTGGAAAAGGCAACCTTGTTCATCCACGGCGGAAACATACCATGGTCCCACAGCATTCAAAACATTGTATCAAAACATGTACAAACGGCTCTTCCTCACTCCCAATGAAAACTGCAGAGAACGTCCAAAACAGCCAACGTATGATTTGCTTAGTAGATTGTCATGGAGAGCCTCGACCAGAAAGCATCGCTTTCGGTTTGTAACATCATAGGAACAGCAGTCTCAACAGCGCTTGCCTTCTTGGCGCAGTATCATTTCTACGCCTGGATACACAGTCCTACTTTGGGGTGGGGGGGGTGGGGGTGAGGGAGCCCTGCCAGCAGTTCCTATTTTTCAAAGCAGACCTCTTCCCCCTCCCCCCAACCACCACCACCATTTTTCTTATTTTTTTTCTCTTTCCTCTGGTCTCAGGTTCTGCCCAATCCAGTCCACTGGCCTCCATCCCAGGCCACTGTGGGCTGTGTGTACA
The DNA here is from genome assembly GCF_030028045.1 of Hippopotamus amphibius kiboko. Lineage (NCBI taxonomy): Eukaryota > Metazoa > Chordata > Mammalia > Artiodactyla > Hippopotamidae > Hippopotamus > Hippopotamus amphibius. Next base: position 65,762 of record NW_026648335.1, read on the forward strand.
GATTTGCAAGATGAAGACAGTTCTCCCCAGAGAACCGGGCAGCCGTCCGGCTGAGATATAAAAACTGATCTGCTCATACAATTCCACTTTTTCTTTTTCTCTTTTAAATGGGCTTCTTTCTGCCAAGGAGAAGATTTCCAAATCAAAAGGAGACCGAAAGATTTCTAGGTTCCACAGCTTCAGGATTCCATGGATCGGGGGTGTCAAAAAGTCTGTGCAGGGCCTTCAGTAAAGGCCGTCTTTCTCAGCGCACACAAGTCAACCCGAGACCAAGGCAACCTGAGGGCAAAACCCCTCGCTTGATTTCATTTCTCCCATTAGGCCCCGAACATCAGAGCGCGTGTGACAGAGAGAGAGAGAGAGAGAGAGAGAGAGAGAGAAACCCCACAAAAGAGAAACAAACGAAAACCCCAGCAAAGGTTCCATACATTGTTCGCCAGGATTGGAAGTGATGAGGTCGTTGCGGGGGAGGGGGAGAATATGCGGAGGGCACTTGGAAACCTCGCGGTTGCAGCCAGCAGGTGCTGACAGATACGTTTTTGAAAGCGGCTGGCGGCGCCCTTGAGCTTCCTACGGTTCTGACCATACCCGTTCTCAGGGAGGTGGCTGTGGAGCCCAGGATAGGCCACGCCAAAATGCACCTCCGTGGCACAGTGATCATTTGGCGTGACGGTGACCTCAAGCAGGCGGCCAACACAAGAGGGACCCTCGGGCTCTCCTTTGTGTCTCCCTGAAAGCGAGACATCCATCTCTCTCTCGGGTGAAAGGCGCACTCCCTGCATCCGCACCTGGAGTTAGGAGGACGCTCCGATCCCCAAAGTAGGGAATTCATTGGGGCCGAGAAGCCTAGGGAGACAAACACTGTGACTTCTTTCAGGGACCCCCCCAAGCCCAAACTCTGTTTAGATTCTTCCTTCCCTCAGGGCACACCCGAAAGCTAAGTCTCTCGGTCTGATCCCTGTCTCACACATGTACTGTCCCTTGGTCTACACAGTCGAAAAGCTGCCCGCCTCAGCCACTTCTCAGGGCTAGAAGGTAAAACAACAACAACAACAACAACAACAACAACAAACGAACACGTGTTCCCGCTCCCGCTTCCTCTATCCGCCTGCCTTGAGTCCATGTTAGGATGAGTCCAGCCACGAGGACTCAAGAGGGGCAGAGGGGGAGATTTCCCCCTCCCCCAAACAGGAAGGCGTCTGGAACTCTCTTCCCAGTGGCCACCCGGCTCAACTCTGGGTGCGTGAACCCTAGTTTGCCTCCTTTCGATTTTTAAATGCTCTTCCCTGGGTTAGAATCACAAGGAGAGATGCTCACGCGTGTATGTCTTCCAAGTTTTACGTGACATGGGGCAGCCCTCCTAAGAAAGCAAAGAAAGACTCAGAGAAGTGGCAACACCTACAATCTCTTCGGTTCTGCTGAGGAGAGGGAGGAAATCTGGGAAAGTAACTATACTATGGCCCGGGCTGGCGGGCGCCGGGGGTGGGGGTGGGGGGGGCGGGGGAGAGTTAAGGGAGCTAAAGGAGGATGAGATTTCTTAGAAACTCATTCTTAGGCACAGACACATTGGAGGGATGCGGGACCCCACCTCTTCTTTTCCCTTGTGTTGGGAAGATCATTTGGCTCCTGCCAGCTGGGGTTGCATTCCCCCACGAATCATCAGGCGAGTGCTCCGGAGAAAAGAGCGAGAGCACAGGTCAGGAGAACATGGAGAAGATGGCTGCCGGATGCCCGGGGACACACGGATGTCTTCGGGGGCACAGGCACGTCCACGATCTGTGCACCATGTCTACGGCAGATTGGGTGTGTAGGTCATTTTGAACAGGCTCCCATCCACCTGCCCTCATTGGGGTCCTGTCTCCAGCTCACCTGAGCGGTGCCGTCACGGCTAGGCGAAGACAGGGCTCCTCCAGGGGCGGGCCCGTGCCAGAGAAAGGGAGACGGCAGTGAAGTCATCGAGCTTCGGGTACTTCTACCAGAGTGACTCTCCTTCATCAAGTCTCCGGCAGTTGGAAGGACACATCTTTCTGACAGCGTGGGCCCCAGAGGAGGCTTAGAAAAAGGCTTCTGACAACCGCACCATCAAGTATGAGCTCTCCGTTTCCTTGACGGAAGAGTCCCCCACTTTCCCAAGTGGTAGAGCTAGGAACGGGCCCCTCGGGTCCCATCTTACACGTGAGAATGACATGCTGACTTTACCCCTCTTCAAGGTGGAGTTTGTAAAAGGTCAGCCCTGGAGGAAGGACCCAGCTTGTCAGTCCTCTCATGCTATCATCCAAGCCAAGGAGAGCCGTGCCAGAGCTCCACGGAAGGAATACGGCAATCGGCTGCCTTTGGAGAAGATGGCTCTGTGAGCAGCAGCATGGAAACCAACCGAGAAGCAGGGGCCACTCTAGAGGCCAGCAGGGTCCTTAGGGGCCCAGCCAGGCCAGGCCAGGCCAGGATGGAGAGAGGGGATGGAGCCGGACCTTTGAGGCCCTAGCCTCCACAGCACCTGGGATTCTGCTGGGATTCTTGAGAAACTCGCTCCACATTCTAGAAGGGCCTGCGTGTAACAAAGATACGAAGCCATACTTTCCTTAAAGAGCACCTGCCCTCAAGAAGTGGCACTCAGCACGCTCGCTGGTGATGGGCCAGACACACCCATAGACACTCAGGTTCCAGGGAAAAGCTTTGCTCAGCTCTTTCTCCCCTTCCGTCCTCAAAACACAAAGCCATCGCTTCCGGATACCAGGGAAGCTCTCAGGTAGGTTGTGCTGGGGCGGGCGCCAACTAGAACTGTGAAGAGGGGAGATCGGAGCCGCAGAAGCTCTGGGGCCCCGAGGAAAGACGCCGCCGATCCACCTCTCGCACCTTCCTCTCAGAGGGAGGGCCAGGGACTCTCCCTCCGCACAGGATCCTGGCCACACACGAGGGAGGGCCCACACCCACTTTCCTGCTCCTCTTTGCTTGGGGTGGGTTCAGAGACACTGGACTCGGCTCATCCCTCTCCACAGCGGCTCGTCCCTCTCCACAGCCGTGCACGGCAGGCAGCAGAGCAGAAGAACAAGAGCTGGCATCGTCCACCATTCCCAGAGCTGCTCCATTCCCGTCCAAGCGCATCCGGATGGGGCGCACAGACAGGGTGCTCGTCCTGAGGTCACCGTGTCGCTCCAGGTGCGGATTCCCGAGATGGTGACATCTCGGTCGAGGAGACCATCCCCTGTGAGACCACAGGCTTGGCAGTATTGGCGAGAGCATGCTTCGTGGGCCATCTGCAATTCCATGTCACCGGAAACATACCGTGTCAAACTTGTGCTCGGCCTCCAAGTCAAAGGGCTGCCTGAGGACTTTGACCGACAATTCCAGTTGCTCCTGGCCTAAGAGACACAACTTCTCCCAAGGAAACAAACCGTAACACAATGGAAAGTCTGACCTACCTCAAGACGCGTGTTTGACGTGGCACGGCCATGTCCGGAGGCTCATGTGACTTCCATGCGGGGGCAGCCTGGGAACCGCCTTTCTGAGTCTCCCCCTCCCCGTGCGACCCCAGGGTAGGGCTGGTGCAAAGAGAACGCTGGATGGGATGTAGGCATTGGAAGTGAAGCCACAGCCAAGGCTCTCTGCAGGCTGTCGCCATCCCACATGGTGACAGGTGGGCACAGAGGTGCAGGGTGGAAGGCTGTCCATCCACACACACACACACACACACACACACCCGCCGCCCTGCGTGTGGCTAGTGTTCCCAGCTGGTGCCCTCTGGACGACAGTGACCCAGGCCACTCTTGGCTGCCTGGCTGCAGATCCACCGAGGGACAGCTGTGCCTTCCCCCGAGTCTCTCCATGTCTCCCCTGTGGCCCCGCACATCGGTGGCTACCTTTCCCTGCGGGCGCTGACAGCTCCATCGGCACTGCCACCTCCGCCACTGCCACCGGGCACTCAGAGGACTGAGAGCCACAGCCTTCCCTCCCCTCCCCTCCCCTCCCCTCCTCCGCAGCCCAGCCCAGCCCTGCCCTGCCCTGCCCAGCTGCTCCCAGGCCTCTGGAAGGTCCAGTTCCTAGAACGAGGTCTTCATTCCTGTGACTCCCACGGTGTCTCTGTTTCCATGACACAGACCGGCTATGTTGTCCCGACAGTAGGACACACACAGAAACCCTGTGTGAAAATCATGAGGCTGACAGCATCATTAGTCATCTGAGACAGAAAATCAATAAAGATATCGTATTAAATACACATAATTATAGGTAGGGGTGTGTGTGTGTGTGTGTGTGTGTGTGTGTGTCTGTCTGTCTGTTTGTCTGTCTGTCTGTATCTCACTGCAGCATTCACACAAGCATTGCCAGCCAAGCAGAACCTCAGGTCTCTGTGATAATTGTCCCTGGGGATGTTCTGCCGACTGTCACGCAGAGACCGTCGTTGTACGGAGACACAGGTAAAGACGTGTGTTTGTCAAGACAGGAGAATACAGAAAACACATCCTGTTTCACAGGGATGAACTAGTGTCATGATGCCAACCTCGGGACATGGGCACCCGTTCATGCTCCTGGCCAGGCCCTGCAAGCATTAGGGGACCATCGCTTCTGTCCTTGTATGGGCCGCTCACTGCACCGAGTTCTTAGTCACCTCACGTAGCCCTCACCGCAAATCCACACCTTGAACATGGTCCTCCTTCCTCATCGCCACCGCCACCACGTTGCTCCTGGTCTCTTTAAACGCGCACGCGTCCCTGGTGGGTGGGGTAAGGAGCCAGCTCCCCCCACCCCACCCCACTCCGGTGCCTGCCTGCCTGCCTGCCTGCCTGCCTGCGTGCATGCGTGCGTGGAGTAGAAGCAGGGAATGTTCTGTCGTTCCCCCTTCCCAACCCGCGAACGAAGGAAACCTTCGTGTATCTTTCTATACTTTATGTGCTGTCGCCTACATGTGTTCCCCCATTTTTCTTTATCCACAAGAGCTCCCTGCAGTCCCCACTCTCTGTATGAACGACATTCACACACATCCAAAGTGAATTTATTTCAGCTTCTATCGGGTGGCATATCCAGATAGATCCTTTAGGTCAGGAAGCACAGAAACACAGCCAAGTCGAGTGAGTGCTGAACCAGAGTCATTTAGGAATCCTATGAGGTGACCAGTGTGGAAGGAGCATGTGTTCCAAGGCACTTCTTTTGATGTCTTAGGTTTACCTAGCCAGCAATGCAGATCCCATGAAAGTGGCCAGAGATCTTTTCTCCATAGGCTCTCCTGTTATGGAATGCAAGTGTGTTCCCGCGCCCACGGACGACACACAGTGAGGCCAAACAAGGGGACACGTCAGAGTTTGGGGCAGGGGAAGGTTTCTAGCATGGCCGAGCAAGGGGAGGGTGGGAATCTTTCTTTTCCAGAAAAGTTAGAACTTCTCTCAAGTTGCATGGGCCCAGAAAATGCTTTCTCCTCTTCGATCGTCAGTCAAGGAAAGGTAGCACCTGGTTTTTCACGAGGAGATTTTCTTCCTAATTCCAGTTATCTTATAAAATAAAGAAGAAAAATTCTGTTAATGTTTCACATAAGCGTCCAGGACTATTTCACTTCCATGATTTGAAGAAATGTTATTTTCTCTCTGACTGACACTGTCCTTGAAGGACCAAGCTAAACTTCTAAGGAGCCAAATTCCAAATCATTTTGAGACTAGGAAATACAAAGTGTAGTGTCATAGATTGATTGATCGATCCATTGATTTCATCAGACAGCAGTCGTCACTTCTAAGATTATTCGAACACCACTAACTCTTGTGTAACAAAGTTGAGATGTCTGCGCTCGAGCACGCGCACGCGCGCACGCGTGTGTGTGTGTGTGTGACTCATAAGGGGATGTTTTCCATAGCTGTGCACTATGACACTGCAGGATCTCTGGTTGCTGAGTACTCAGAGGTGCAAGCCCCGATACAGAGCTTGGACTGTGAAGTTATGCATGGGTTCTCAATGGTGTGTGTGGGGTCGGCCCCCCTAATCCCCCATGTTGGTTGTTCAACGGTCAACTCTAATATATAGATCAGAGAGGATATCATCCATGTGCTTCATATGAATAACTTTCCCAAATAATCTTTATCTTTTTCAAAGGAAGGCATCCTGTAATCCATTTCATAAGATGCTATTGGGAACCTACTCCCCCAGCATGTGAATTATCCCTACAGAGCGCAAGATCCCTGAGAAGGAGGAGCCCTGCACGCTGAGACACCAGGAAAGTAGGCTTTTAGATGATATTGTCTGCTTCTCATGGGATGACGGTGTCTACTGATCCTATTCAAGTGTGTAAAATGAGAGCCCCCTGGCAAGGATCAGCAGAAGGTCTTTTCTGCTGGGCCCTGGGCTCTTCCTTAAAGTGGGGAGGCCAAGAGCCTCAAGAAGGAAGAAAGGAAGGAAGGAAGGAAGGTGGGAGGGAGGGAGGGAGGGAGGGAGGGGAGGGTTTGCCCAGTGCCATCAGGCCCGTGTGTCACCCTAAAGAGAAGGGCAGCCATTGCCACTGCTGGAATCATGTCCCCATTTCCTGGGCAGGACATTCAAGAAGGCCTCGTCCTGTGTGTTTCGTGCATCACCTCGACGGTGCCCCCAGGAATAGTCACCGGAGGAAACTGTGCAGCTGAGCCAACCTGCCTGGGAACACGGCCTCCTTCCTTTAAGAAGTGGAAAACTCGCCCAGTGCTCTCTCTGTTGTTGTTTTTCCGGTCCTTATCCTTGTCCTTGTCGTCGGCGTCATCGTCGTTACTGTTGTTAACAAGTGAAAGATAGTGAGTCAGAAAGAGAAAAACAAATATTGTATATTCACACATATATGTGGACTGCAGAAAAATGGTACACATCAACTGGTGTGCAAGGCAGAAATAGAGACACAGATGTAGAGCACAAACATATGGACACCAAGTGGGGAAAGTGGGGAGGGTTGGGGGGGAATGAATTGGAAGATTGGGGTACCAAATTGTACACTCTAAATATATACAGTTTATTGTAAAACATAAAAAGAAAATAAGTTAAAAAAAGAAAAAGTGAATGATGCCTCCGTCTAGAGGAATACTTGGCAGTTATTATGTTCAGGACCATTTCTTTTTCGGCCATTGATGGAAAACTCCTTGGATCCTGTTAGCATTTATGGATTCAAGGAGTGCAGTTCTTCATAGGTTCTGTCACGTCGTTAGGAGGGGAATCCTCATCAAGTTGCTTCAACGAGGACTACGTGTCCTTCAGATGCGGAGATGGAAACGAATGGTGCGCTGCGGGGCGGTGGGGGGGGCGGAGGCGCGATGATAGGCACCCAGGACTCCTTCCCCCAGGCCTCCTTTTGTTCCCTCACTGCTTCCTGGAGAAGGGACACCACACCCCACACCCCCACACACACCCTCTAGGTGTGCTATTTGCTGTCCATAATTTCACGTGCCCTTTGGGCATGGCTGATAGAGACGGACATGAAGCAGCAGGACGGCAAGCTGGCACCTGGGCCTAGGGAAGTTTCACAAGTGAAATATCAGAACTGGAGCTGGGACAGACATGCCTCCCCTTCCCGGGGCCGGGGATGGGGGGGTGGGGTGCAGAAGCTGGGCTGGGGGAGCTGGAGACGAGGGGCACAGAGAGAGGCGGGGAAGGGAGGCCCCTCGTGGGCCTGGGAGAGACGGGGATCGGGGGGCGGGGCGGTGGGGGGCAGGGGGCCACTGCTGACCAGCCTCGGTTCGGGTTCCCTGTCCCCCATCCTGCTGAGAACTTGCCTTTGCTTCCTGCCCTCAGGTGTGCGAGAGGAGCATGTTTCTTTTCAATAAAGACCAATACATTATGTCACACTGTGTTTGGTTTTGCTTGTTCATGTTCCAGACGAGGCCAAAGAACTCTCCCAGGGGAGGTGTGGGTACAAAGGATCTGACAGGATGGGAGGGTGCAGGTCCGTGCATGGGCCAAGAAATCCAGAAAATCTGTCGTAGCTGAGACTCAGGCCTTTTTCAGAAATAGGCCAAGAGAGTTCAGCTTTGACCATTCCCTGCCAAGTAGTCATCACAGGTGCTTCCTGGAAGGGATTGAGTTGCAGAAACCAGCGTGGCCCGCAGCCCTCAGGTCTCAGCCCGGCAGGCAGGCAGGCAGGCAGGCAGCGGCTACTGTCTGTTGGTCCCGCCCCACCCCGCCCCCGCCCCCGCCCCCGCCTGCTTCTCCACCGCTCGCTCCTTCCCAAGTCGCCAGGGGCCGATTATAAACCAGTGGAGGGGGGGGAGCGTGTGGGGGGTGGTGTCAGTGAAGAAGATTTGTAGATGTTAGGGTGGAAGCAACTTTAGCAGTTTGAAATGGCTGTGATGATGGGTGTTTGGTTCGACTTTCAGAGTGGCTCTCACAGAAACAGGCACCAGGATGGTTTCCATAGTAGCTGTGGTGGCCACATCTCTAAAGTTTTCACCAAGTCCTCCAGCTTCGGTCTGTAGGGCTTCAGGCAAAGGGCCGTTTTCGTTGTCAGTGATGCCAAGTCAAAAGGGTGGGCTGGGCGAAAGTGGGAAACATTCATGGAGAGAGTTGTAGCCCGATATTGGGGGCAACTTGAAAGACTTCAGGATCCAGTCCAGTTTTCAGGTTAAAAGCAGCACCCTAAGGAAAATGAATAGCACCAGAATCTCATATCCACAAGTGTGTATTCCCGTTTTATGGAAACGTAACGTGGGCCTCTAAGGAACGCATGCAAGTGACTCTCTTGCCAAAGAAATAAGGAGCCTCACGGAGAGTTTCTGAATTCTGGACGGAGCAGGTAGGGAGAAAAAGAGAAGTGATTCCATTTTGCTGACAAGGGTACAAGTCACCAAATGGATGTCCAACTTTTAAAATAAATTGGGTTTTGTTTGTTTTCATTTTCCCTTGTAGCTGGCAAAGAAAAGATTTCACAATCCGTCCTGTTCTCTCTCTCTCTCTCTCACTCAGGTTAGGAGATTCTTTTCTGTTTGAAATAATTGAAGCATTTATAATGTCGTGCAGTTTCAGGTGTACAGCACAGTGATTTAGATAGAAAGATAGGTAGATAGATAGATGATAGATAGATAGATAGATAGATAGATAGATAGATATAGATAGATTCTGTTTCAGATTTTTTTTCTCCTATAGGTTATTACAAAGTATTGAGTATAGTTTCCTGTGCCAAGTCGTAAGAGCTTGTTGATTATCCACTTTATGTATAGGAATGTGTATATGTTCATCCCAAGCTCCTAAGGTATCCGCACCCTGCCCCCCACCCCGGCTTCCCCAATCAGTCCTATTGTAGACAAGTAGTCATACACACACTATCATCTAGCCCTCAGTTCATTCAGCCCCACGTAGGTCACTCTTTCTTCTCAGAGTCCAGTTTTCCCATCGGCTGTGTCAATCTTGCCTGATGATTGAGTGTGACTGGAAAAGTGATGGTCCCAAGAAGTTTGCAAGAGCTTTTGTGAAGGCGCATAGGACTTGCCCAGCGAAGTGGGTGCCTTGATCACTGCAGGCTGTGGAAGGTATACCCAAAGTGGCAAACACAATTTTTTTTAACCGTCTCTATGCCATGGTGAGGACAGAAGGCTTGCAGCAAGGGGAGGCTTCAACCCACATGGAAACCATACTCACCGTCACAGGAACGTTTGGAGGACCCATACTACGTGGCAGTGGAGTGAAGTCCAGTGGCCGGGGTTCAGGGGTTCCTGAGAGAGGAGGTCTGACGCCTCTGGGGACAAAGAGAATTGTTTTCTCCCAGGGTTACAAGCATGACAGGTCAGCCATTGCAGGTAACCTGTAGAAATCTTCCCACCAGCATCTATTTACAATTGGAGCCATTCTAAATGCACCAAGGTGGGTGGCGGAATGTGGGGGGAGGCGGGGAGAAGGGGGGAGGTTCCCCGGGAAGCCTGAGATATGGAGACCCAGTGGCCGGCCGGGCTGCTGTCCCTCTCTGGGGTCTGCTGTCCCTCTCTGGGGTCTGCTGTAGCCCTGACCCTCTGTTGAATGGACAGAATGGGCGTGTCATGCCCCACTCATCACCTCCCCTTCGGGCCCACAGAGGCACGTCCGTGAGCTGCCTACACCCCCCTCCAGTCGGCTGGAGTGGAGGGAGTCTGCGGTATGGGTAAGCACACGGCCCACGGGAGCGTTCGCGGCCAGGGCCGGGGCACGACCTCGGTAGGCTTGCTGCCCTCGGGCTCGCCCCTCGGGCCCTCGAGGGGGAGCTCGCCCAAGATGCGTGACACAGCTCCCTCTCTCACATGCCCCGGCCCCCACGATCGCTCCCACGCCTGCGCGCAGCCCCCCACGTAGCGGGGGCCACACGGGGCGTGCGCTCGGCCAAGCTCAGCCCCCCGCGGCACGCCGCTGAGGACCAGCACAACGAGGCGGCCCCTGACCCCACCGCCGGGGGGGGAACAGGCGGGCGCACCTCCCTTACCATCTCGACCCCCCCCAAGAGAGAGCCGCTCACGGCACATGCCACGGTGGCAGAGACCCGAGGGACACGCTGGGAAAGGGGAACAACACCACCGCTCGGCCTCGGGCACCTGAGGGACGACCTGGAGCGCTCCAGGAGCACCACAGAGGGCCAGGCGAGGCACGCTCGCACACCAACGGGGGCGCGCAGCGTGGCGGCGGGGCGGCCCTCCCCGCCGCGGGGAGGGCCGCTCGCGAGGCGTACGCCAAGGAGGCAAAGCGAGAGCGTCTGCTGCGTCCGAGGACCCCGGTCCCCGCGCCCACACTGGGAGGCGGGGGCGGGAGACCGCGGGTTCAGGGCCGGAGGCCACACCCCTGCCTTCCGCACACCCCGGCAGGCGGGGCGGAAGAGAGGCGAGGAGCCCACGGACAGAACAAGAAGAGCGGTCCCGTCCCCCAGGAACGTCCGTCCCCCGTCTGGCACGGCTTAGGCCCAGCCCGGCGGAGCGTGGCACCACCACATCAATCGGTTGACCCACCCAGCCTAAAGCCACGGCGGGAGAGGCCCGCAGGGGAGGCACGGCGAGGACCCGTCACACTGAGGCCCGCTTCCGCCTCACCGGCGCCCCTTCCTCTCAGGCAAGAGCAGCCAACCACCCCAGGATGAGAACGCCTGACACGGGGCACAGAGCCTGTGGGGTGGGGTCGTGCCGGCCACTCACCACCGGGTGCCTGCAGCGGGGGCAGCGCACAGGGTCGAGCACCCAACGCCACCTGGCCCCGCCGCCCTCGGGCTCAGCCAGCGGCCGGAGGCGGCACCGCGGGTCGGGGCAGCCGGACGCGCACGCAAGAGCCGGCACACAGGCCCAAGCAGGCAGCTCAAGTGTCAAGGACCGAGCCGGTCATCAGACAGCCGCCCCCAGCCCGGAGTCCTGCCCGCGTCCGGAGCCCCAGCGTCTATCCGCGACAGACGCAGAAGAACACCGTGTCAGCACCTATCTGGTGGCAAAAAGGCCCCATTTCCGGCGAAAAAAATCATCACTCCCGACAGCGGGGCCCACCCACGAGGTTCACGGGGGCCCCCGGAACCTCGGTCCGGCCACCTGCCCCCAACACTTCCCCATCCACACTTGCCCCGGAGCGCCCGAGGCCACCTGGTCGACCTGGGGATGGAGGGGTGGCAGAGTGGGCCGGGGACACGGGGGAGAGGGAGCAGGCTGGGGACGCCCTCCCCGGTCCCCCCACGCGGGCAGGGACCGGTCCATCCAAGTCTCCGGGCCAGGACTTGGTTCGAAGAAAGAAACACAGCACCCCTCCGAGCCGCCTCCGATGAGCGGGCCCCATGAGGGACCACACCCGGGCCCGGGAGCCCCTCCCCGGGCCACCCAGTACGGCTCGCGCCAGTCCCCACCTCCCGGCCCGGACTCGGGGTGGAGGGCAGAGGGGGGAGACAAAGTCGTGTCCGACGACCGGGACCCACGCGGGCACGCTGACAGGCCGGGTGCACCCTCGCCGGCCACCTGCGCGAGCAGGGGCCGGTCCGTCCACGTCTCCGGACCCATCGGGACTTGAACCCATTTCTCCAGGGAGACGCCCGGAGCCCACGGGGCAACGCACCCAGGCCCGGGCCAGCCTCTCCGGGTCACCGCTGGCGGCCCAGGCCGGTCCTCACCTCTGGAGTCCGGCTCAGAAAACCATCGGTCCGAAAGAATCTGACGACTGGGACGCACACGCGTCCACCACCGAGCCCGTGGCGGCCTCCACCGGCCTCAACGCTCGGCCCGAGCCGGTCCCCACCTCCGGAGCGGGACGCAGGGGCACCGGGAAGGGAGGTGGGGGGGGTCGGGGAACGAACGCTCCCAAGGGCGGCCCAGGAGAAGGCCGGGCCACCAAGTCCCAGGCGCTCCGGGCGCGGCAGAGCCTCTCCTCTCCCACCGCGGCGGCACGACCCGACATGGGTTCCCGCAGCCGGAGGGGCACGGGCGCATGCTGGTCGACCCGGCCAGGCGGCCCCTCCGCCCCGGCTCGGGAGCGTGGCGGCAGTCACAGCCCCATAGATCTGCAGGCCCAATCTCAGGCGACAGCAGGAGGTGCCTACGCCTCGGCGCCACCGGGGCTGCCAGCACCAGCGTGGCTCGCCTCCCGGAACTCTGCTTCGGGCCCGGCGGCTGAGTCACAGCCCTCGACAAGGTCGCCGGAGCTCCGGAGGGAAGGGACAATATAAAAGCGGCCGCCAGGTGGCGCCCGACAACCGGCTCGAACGTCCCCGGGCCGGATCCCGGTCGCCGGCCGGCCACCGAGGACGCCGGAGCGCCGGGCCGCCCAAACGCCCGAGCTCCTCCCGGAGCGGGGCGGGCGTCCCGCGCGGCCCCGAGGGGTCCGCCTCGGAGCTAGCTCCCTGCCCGACACGACACGACATGACACGGCGCGTCCCGATCCCCGGCAGCACACGGGGGCGGGGGTAGGTGGCAAGATGCCGCCAGGAGGCTGCCTGGAAGGGGACGCGATTCCAGGCCATGGGGGGGGCGCGGGGAATTCCACGGAGACGCCCACAGTGCCACAAGCGAGATCCCCAGCTCCCCGGAGGGTGAGAGGGAGGGAGGGAGGGAGGGAGGGAAGGCGGGGACCAGCGAAACGAAACCAGGCAAGTGCTCCAAGAACGACGCAGGAATTCATCCCTTCTGGCACGGAGAAGGGCTTTGGAAAGCTGACACGCAGAGCCCGGAAGCTAGAAACGAAAGTAAACATACACTCTGGCCCCACACAAATGGAAACAAACATCTATTTCCGCACAGACCGCGACAGAGTCCAAAGAGAACACATGGGTGTGTGGGTGGGGAACACGCCCTTGAGGTCAGAATGTGGATTTCAAAACGGACTGACCACAGTCACCGGCGGGCGGGGGCAGGGGCGGGGGCTGGGGGGCGGGGAGCAGCGTGTCAACAGCCATCCACTAAAGAAACCGCGTTCCAGGACATCTACACAATGCAACGTGGTGAGTGTGTGTGCGTGCGTGCGTGTGAGAGAGAGATTTACAGCAAAGGTTCACAGTGACCTGTCGTCCCACCAAAATCAAACCAAGCCAAACTACCAAAAAGTCAAAGTCAAGCTCTGGGACTGCTGTGGCCCTTCAAGGAGTACATAAAGGCACACACATATGTACGTGTATGCACACGTGTACACGTACAGACACACACACGTGTACACGTACACACACACACGCATCTGAAAACCTCAAGCATGTCCCATAAGAGGTTCCTGTCCAAAACAGAGCAAGGCCTCATGCAACGCAGCCCCCCAGAACAAGCAACCTGATGGGGAAAGTGGGCAGGAGGCCTGAACAGAGCAGACCAAGACCAGGCATTTTCATCCACAAGGAAACAAAGCCAGAAAAAACCAACAGAAAACAACGCCCACAAAGGAAATAAAGCAACAAGGACGACGACCCCCACCACTCCAACAGCAACCGCAACACAGTTTTCCACTGTCAACAAAGCAACCAACAGTACCTTTCTTGGGGGGTGGGGGCGGGGACAAAACCAAAAGCCAAAGGAAACCTTTCCCTGAAATACAAGAAACAACTGGGGCTGCCTAGCTGGCGCACTGCTTAAGAATCCGCCCGCCACTGCAGGGGACACGGGTTCGATCCCTGCTCCAGGAAGGTCCCACATGCCGCAGAGCAACGAAGCCCGTGAGCCACAACGACTGAGCCCATGTGCCGCAACTCCTGAAGCCCCCGTGCCTGGAGCCCGTGCTCCGCACCAAGAGAAGCCACTGGCAATGAGGAGCCTGCGCACCACAACGAAGGGGAGCCCCCACTCACCGCAACGGAAAGAAAGCCCGCGCACAGCAAAAAAAGACCCAACGCAGCCCATCAAATACAGAACAATTTTTTTTTTTAAATGGAGGGTATGATAAAAAGCGCTGGCATTTCTCTGCACAAGCATACACGGCCAGGCCCAGGATCTGGAATCGCGACAGCAAGTTCCAAACGGCAGAGGAAAGTGGCTCCTGACGGGACACCTATTTTTCACGCTGAGAGAGACCACCACCATGTCATGCTGGAGGACTCAGAGATATCACCTGGTGCCTGACAGAATGGCTCCCCGACAACAGATGACACTACGGAAAACAGCACAGAAGTCCCTGAAAGCACTGCACCAACAACTACCACGTGACCCAGCAACTCCACTACGTGCCCACCGAGGGGGTGAGGGTGACACATACATACACGTGTATGTGTATCCACACCTATCCCTATGTAGCCATAGTTAGGGACATACCGATAGCGCTCTCTGTGTGCATACGTCTCTACCTAGTCACACACAGGCGTGTGCACGTTTATGACTCAACCCTACAAGGGAATGAGGTCTTGCCATCCGCGGAAACATGGAGAGACCCAGAGGGCATTGCGCTACACAAGATACCTCAGGTCGCGAGACTATCATGTCTGTGAAGAACGTGCACAGCAATACACACACATGAACACAAAGAAGGAACCGCAAACAGGTTCATCGACACCTAAAAGGAACAAATGGGGGGTGGCCAGAGGAGGGAGGGAGGGGGGAAGAGGGAGACGAGTGCAATAGGTGAGGGAGAGGAAGCGGTGCACACTTCTAGTTATGAAATAAACAACTCACTCGCAGGATGTCATGTACAGCAGGCGGAATAGAGTCCATCCTACTGTCATGACATCGAATGGTGACAGACAGTAACGAGACTTATCACGGAGATCCCTGGGTCATGTGTAAACATAGCCACTCGCTAGGGTATACACCTGAAAACCAATATACTCTTGTCAGTCTGTTAGACTTCAATTTTAAAAGGGCGGGGGGAGGAGGGAGGGAGGGGGGAGGGGGGCAGAGAAAGGAGGAAGAGGAAGAGGAGGGTGGTGGGGGAGGAGGAGGAGGGGGAAGAGGAGGAGGAGGAGGAGGAGGAGGAGGAGGAAAAAGATGGCTTGCCTTGAAGAAATCAAGAAAAGGAAAGAGCGAGAGAGACAGAGACAGAGGCAGAGAGAGACGCGAGATCAAGACTGGACACTCAGGTGACTGCAAGAGTTAAGGGAGATTAAGACAAGAAACAAACTCCCAACAGTAGTTTGGTAAGTCCAAAATCAAGATTTGGATATCATGCTGGCATCAAGCACCAACCCTTCTAAATGGACACAAAGACACACAGGCCTCCCTCACTTGGGGCGGGGGGGTCGTCAGGACCAGGAAATGACCATGCAAGCGGAAGCTGGAAAAGGCAACCTTGTTCATCCACGGCGGAAACATACCATGGTCCCACAGCATTCAAAACATTGTATCAAAACATGTACAAACGGCTCTTCCTCACTCCCAATGAAAACTGCAGAGAACGTCCAAAACAGCCAACGTATGATTTGCTTAGTAGATTGTCATGGAGAGCCTCGACCAGAAAGCATCGCTTTCGGTTTGTAACATCATAGGAACAGCAGTCTCAACAGCGCTTGCCTTCTTGGCACAGTATCATTTCTACGCCTGGATACACAGTCCTACTTTGGGGTGGGGGGGTGGGGGTGAGGGAGCCCTGCCAGCAGTTCCTATTTTTCAAAGCAGACCTCTTCCCCCTCCCCTCAACCACCACCACCATTTTTCTTATTTTTTTTCTCTTTCCTCTGGTCTCAGGTTCTGCCCAATCCAGTCCACTGGCCTCCATCCCAGGCCACTGTGGGCTGTGTGTACAGATTTGCAAGATGAAGACAGTTCTCCCCAGAGAACCGGGCAGCCGCCCGGCTGAGATCTAAAAACCGATCTGCTCATGCAGTTCCACTTTTTCTTTTTCTCTTTTAAAAAGGCTTCTTTCTGTCAAGGAGAAGATTTCCAAATCAAAAGGAGACCGAAAGATTTCTAGGTTCCACCGCTTCAGGATTCCATGGATCGGGGGTGTCAAAAAGTCTGCGCAGGGCCTTCAGTAAAGGCCGTCTTTCTCAGCGCACACAAGTCAACCCGAGACCAAGGCAACCTGAGGGCAAAACCCCTCGCTTGATTTCATTTCTCCCATTAGGCCCCGAACATCAGAGCGCGTGTGACAGAGAGAGAGAGAGAGAGAGAGAGAGAGAGAGAGAGAGAGAGAGAGAGAAACCCCACAAAAGAGAAACAAACGAAAACCCCAGCAAAGGTTCCATACATTGTTCGCCAGGATTGGAAGTGATGAGGTCGTTGCGGGGGAGGGGGAGAATATGCGGAGGGCACTTGGAAACCTCGCGGTTGCAGCCAGCAGGTGCTGACAGATACGTTTTTGAAAGCGGCTGGCGGCGCCCTTGAGCTTCCTACGGTTCTGACCATACCCATTCTCAGGGAGGTGGCTGTGGAGCCCAGGATAGGCCACGCCAAAATGCACCTCCGTGGCACAGTGATCATTTGGCGTGACGGTGACCTCAAGCAGGCGGCCAACACAAGAGGGACCCTCGGGCTCTCCTTTGTGTCTCCCTGAAAGCGAGACATCCATCTCTCTCTCGGGTGAAAGGCGCACTCCCTGCATCCGCACCTGGAGTTAGGAGGACGCTCCGATCCCCAAAGTAGGGAATTCATTGGGGCCGAGAAGCCTAGGGAGACAAACACTGTGACTTCTTTCAGGGACCCCCCCAAGCCCAAACTCTGTTTAGATTCTTCCTTCCCTCAGGGCGCACCCGAAAGCTAAGTCTCTCGGTCTGATCCCTGTCTCACACATGTACTGTCCCTTGGTCTACACAGTCGAAAAGCTGCCCGCCTCAGCCACTTCTCAGGGCTAGAAGGTAAAACAACAACAACAACAACAACAACAACAACAAACGAACACGTGTTCCCGCTCCCGCTTCCTCTATCCGCCTGCCTTGAGTCCATGTTAGGATGAGTCCAGCCACGAGGACTCAAGAGGGGCAGAGGGGGAGATTTCCCCCTCCCCCAAACAGGAAGGCGTCTGGAACTCTCTTCCCAGTGGCCACCCGGCTCAACTCTGGGTGCCTGAACCCTAGTTTGCCTCCTTTCGATTTTTAAATGCTCTTCCCTGGGTTAGAATCACAAGGAGAGATGCTCACACGTGTATGTCTTCCAAGTTTTACGTGACATGGGGCAGCCCTCCTAAGAAAGCAAAGAAAGACTCAGAGAAGTGGCAACACCTACAATCTCTTCGGTTCTGCTGAGGAGAGGGAGGAAATCTGGGAAAGTAACTATACTATGGCCCGGGCTGGCGGGCGCCGGGGGTGGGGGTGGGGGGGGGCGGGGGAGAGTTAAGGGAGCTAAAGGAGGATGAGATTTCTTAGAAACTCATTCTTAGGCACAGACACATTGGAGGGATGCGGGACCCCACCTCTTCTTTTCCCTTGTGTTGGGAAGATCATTTGGCTCCTGCCAGCTGGGGTTTCATGCCCCCACGAATCATCAGGCGAGTGCTCCGGAGAAAAGAGCGAGAGCACAGGTCAGGCGAACATGGAGAAGATGGCTGCCGGATGCCCGGGGCCACACGGATGTCTTCGGGGGCACAGGCACGTCCACGATCTGTGCACCATGTCTATGGCAGATTGGGTGTGTAGGTCATTTTGAACAGGCTCCCATCCACCTGCCCTCATTGGGGTCCTGTCTCCAGCTCACCTGAGCGGTGCCGTCATGGTTAGGTGAAGACAGGCTCCTCCAGGGGCGGGCCCGTGCCAGAGAAAGGGAGACGGCAGTGAAGTCATCGAGCTTCGGGTACTTCTACCAGAGTGACTCTCCTTCATCAAGTCCCCGGCAGGTGGAGGGACACGTCTTTCTGACACAGTGGGGCCAGGGGAGGCTTAGAAAAAGGCTTCTGACAACCGCACCATCAAGTATGAGCTCTCCGTTTCCTTGACGGAAGAGTCCCCCACTTTCCCAAGTGGTAGAGCTAGGAACGGGCCCCTTGGGTCCCATCTTACACGTGAGAATGACATGCTGACTTTACTCCTCTTCAAGGCGGAGTTTGTAAAAGGTCAGCCCTGGAGGAAGGACCCAGCTTGTCAGTCCTCTCATGCTATCATCCAAGCCAAGGAGAGCCGTGCCAGAGCTCCACGGAAGGAATACGGCGATCGGCTGCCTTTGGAGAAGATGGCTCTGTGAGCAGCAGCATGGAAACCAACCGAGAAGCAGGGGCCACTCTAGAGGCCAGCAGGGTCCTTAGGGGCCCAGCCAGGCCAGGCCAGGCCAGGATGGAGAGAGGGGATGGAAGCCGGACCTTTGAGGCCCTAGCCTCCACAGCACCTGGGATTCTGCTGGGATTCTTGAGAAACTCGCTCCACATTCTAGAAGGGCCTGCGTGTAACAAAGATACGAAGCCATACTTTCCTTAAAGAGCACCTGCCCTCAGGAAGTGGCACTCAGCACGCTCGCTGGTGATGGGCCAGACACACCCATAGACACTCAGGTTCCAGGGAAAAGCTTTGCTCAGCTCTTTCTCCCCTTCCGTCCTCAAAACACAAAGCCATCGCTTCCGGATACCAGGGAAGCTCTCAGGTAGGTTGTGCTGGGGCGGGCGCCAACTAGAACTGTGAAGAGGGGAGATCGGAGCCGCAGAAGCTCTGGGGCCCCGAGGAAAGACGCCGCCGATCCACCTCTCGCACCTTCCTCTCAGCGGGAGGGCCAGGGACTCTCCCTCCACACAGGATCCTGGCCACACACGAGGGAGGGCCCACACCCACTTTCCTGCTCCTCTTTGCTTGGGGTGGGTTCAGAGACACTGGACTCGGCTCATCCCTCTCCACAGCGGCTCGTCCCTCTCCACAGCCATGCACGGCAGGCAGCAGAGCAGAAGAACAAGAGCCGGCATCGTCCACCGTTCCCAGAGCTGCTCCATTCCCGTCCACGCGCATCCGGATGGGCGCACAGACAGGGCGCTCGTCCTGAGGTCACCGTGTCACCCCAGGTGCAGATTCCCGAGATGGTGACATCTCGGTCGAGGAGACCGTCCCCTGTGAGACCACAGGCTTGGCAGTATTGGCGAGAGCATGCTTCGTGGGCCATCTGCAATTCCATGTCACCGGAAACATACCGTGTCAAACTTGTGCTCGGCCTCCAAGTCAAAGGGCTGCCTGAGGACTTTGACCGACAATTCCAGTTGCTCCTGGCCTAAGAGACACAACTTCTCCCAAGGAAACAAACCGTAACACAATGGAAAGTCTGACCTACCTCAAGACGCGTGTTTGACGTGGCACGGCCATGTCCGGAGGCTCATGTGACTTCCATGCGGGGGCAGCCTGGGAACCGCCTTTCTGAGTCTCCCCCCTCCCCGTGCGACCCCAGGGTAGGGCTGGTGCAAAGAGAACGCTGGATGGGATGTAGGCATTGGAAGTGAAGCCACAGCCAAGGCTCTCTGCAGGCTGTCGCCATCCCACATGGTGACAGGTGGGCACAGAGGTGCAGGGTGGAAGGCTGTCCATCCCCACACACACACACACACACACACACCCGCCACCCTGCGTGTGGCTAGTGTTCCCAGCTGGTGCCCCCTGGACGACAGTGACCCAGGCCACTCCTGGCTGCCTGGCCGCAGATCCACCGAGGGACAGCTGTGCCTTCCCCCGAGTCTCTCCATGTCTCCCCTGTGGCCCCGCACATCGGTGGCTACCTTTCCCTGCGGGCGCTGACAGCTCCATCGGCACTGCCACCTCTGCCACTGCCACCGGGCACTCAGAGGACTGAGAGCCACAGCCTTCCCTCCCCTCCCCTCCCCTCCCCTCCTCCGCAGCCCAGCCCAGCCCTGCCCTGCCCTGCCCAGCTGCTCCCAGGCCTCTGGAAGGTCCAGTTCCTAGAACGAGGTCTTCATTCCTGTGACTCCCACGGTGTCTCTGTTTCCATGACACAGACCGGCTATGTTGTCCCGACAGTAGGACACACACAGAAACCCTGTGTGAAAATCATGAGGCTGACAGCATCATTAGTCATCTGAGACAGAAAATCAATAAAGATATCGTATTAAATACACATAATTATAGGTAGGGGTGTGTGTGTGTGTGTGTGTGTCTGTCTGTCTGTTTGTCTGTCTGTCTGTATCTCACTGCAGCATTCACACAAGCATTGCCAGCCAAGCAGAACCTCAGGTCTCTGTGATAATTGTCCCTGGGGATGTTCTGCCGACTGTCACGCAGAGACCGTCGTTGTACGGAGACACAGGTAAAGACGTGTGTTTGTCAAGACAGGAGAATACAGAAAACACATCCTGTTTCACAGGGATGAACTAGTGTCATGATGCCAACCTCGGGACATGGGCACCCGTTCATGCTCCTGGCCAGGCCCTGCAAGCATTAGGGGACCATCGCTTCTGTCCTTGTATGGGCCGCTCACTGCACCGAGTTCTTAGTCACCTCACGTAGCCCTCACCGCAAATCCACACCTTGAACATGGTCCTCCTTCCTCATCGCCACCGCCACCACGTTGCTCCTGGTCTCTTTAAACGCGCACGCGTCCCTGGTGGGTGGGGTAAGGAGCCAGCTCCCCCCACCCCACCCCACTCCGGTGCCTGCCTGCCTGCCTGCCTGCCTGCGTGCGTGGAGTAGAAGCAGGGAATGTTCTGTCGTTCCCCCTTCCCAACCCGCGAACGAAGGAAACCTTCGTGTATCTTTCTATACTTTATGTGCTGTCGCCTACATGTGTTCCCCCATTTTTCTTTATCCACAAGAGCTCCCTGCAGTCCCCACTCTCTGTATGAACGGCATTCACACACATCCAAAGTGAATTTATTTCAGCTTCTATCGGGTGGCATATCCAGATAGATCCTTTAGGTCAGGAAGCACAGAAACACAGCCAAGTCGAGTGAGTGCTGAACCAGAGTCATTTAGGAATCCTATGAGGTGACCAGTGTGGAAGGAGCATGTGTTCCAAGGCACTTCTTTTGATGTCTTAGGTTTACCTAGCCAGCAATGCAGATCCCATGAAAGTGGCCAGAGATCTTTTCTCCATAGGCTCTCCTGTTATGGAATGCAAGTGTGTTCCCGCGCCCACGGACGACACACAGTGAGGCCAAACAAGGGGACACGTCAGAGTTTGGGGCAGGGGAAGGTTTCTAGCATGGCCGAGCAAGGGGAGGGTGGGAATCTTTCTTTTCCAGAAAAGTTAGAACTTCTCTCAAGTTGCATGGGCCCAGAAAATGCTTTCTCCTCTTCGATCGTCAGTCAAGGAAAGGTAGCACCTGGTTTTTCACGAGGAGATTTTCTTCCTAATTCCAGTTATCTTATAAAATAAAGAAGAAAAATTCTGTTAATGTTTCACATAAGCGTCCAGGACTATTTCACTTCCATGATTTGAAGAAATGTTATTTTCTCTCTGACTGACACTGTCCTTGAAGGACCAAGCTAAACTTCTAAGGAGCCAAATTCCAAATCATTTTGAGACTAGGAAATACAAAGTGTAGTGTCATAGATTGATTGATCGATCCATTGATTTCATCAGACAGCAGTCGTCACTTCTAAGATTATTCGAACACCACTAACTCTTGTGTAACAAAGTTGAGATGTCTGCGCTCGAGCACGCGCACACGCGCACGCGTGTGTGTGTGTGTGTGACTCATAAGGGGATGTTTTCCATAGCTGTGCACTATGACACTGCAGGATCTCTGGTTGCTGAGTACTCAGAGGTGCAAGCCCCGATACAGAGCTTGGACTGTGAAGTTATGCATGGGTTCTCAATGGTGTGTGTGGGGTCGGCCCCCCTAATCCCCCATGTTGGTTGTTCAACGGTCAACTCTAATATATAGATCAGAGAGGATATCATCCATGTGCTTCATATGAATAACTTTCCCAAATAATCTTTATCTTTTTCAAAGGAAGGCATCCTGTAATCCATTTCATAAGATGCTATTGGGAACCTACTCCCCCAGCATGTGAATTATCCCTACAGAGCGCAAGATCCCTGAGAAGGAGGAGCCCTGCACGCTGAGACACCAGGAAAGTAGGCTTTTAGATGATATTGTCTGCTTCTCATGGGATGACGGTGTCTACTGATCCTATTCAAGTGTGTAAAATGAGAGCCCCCCTGGCAAGGATCAGCAGAAGGTCTTTTCTGCTGGGCCCTGGGCTCTTCCTTAAAGTGGGGAGGCCAAGAGCCTCAAGAAGGAAGAAAGGAAGGAAGGAAGGAAGGTGGGAGGGAGGGAGGGAGGGAGGGAGGGGAGGGTTTGCCCAGTGCCATCAGGCCCGTGTGTCACCCTAAAGAGAAGGGCAGCCATTGCCACTGCTGGAATCATGTCCCCATTTCCTGGGCAGGACATTCAAGAAGGCCTCCTCCTGTGTGTTTCGTGCATCACCTCGACGGTGCCCCCAGGAATAGTCACCGGAGGAAACTGTGCAGCTGAGCCAACCTGCCTGGGAACACGGCCTCCTTCCTTTAAGAAGTGGAAAACTCGCCCAGTGCTCTCTCTGTTGTTGTTTTTCCGGTCCTTATCCCTTGTCCTTGTCGTCGGCGTCATCGTCGTTACTGTTGTTAACAAGTGAAAGATAGTGAGTCAGAAAGAGAAAAACAAATATTGTATATTCACACATATATGTGGACTGCAGAAAAATGGTACACATCAACTGGTGTGCAAGGCAGAAATAGAGACACAGATGTAGAGCACAAACATATGGACAACCAAGTGGGGAAAGTGGGGAGGGTTGGCGGGGAATGAATTGGAAGATTGGGGTACCAAATTGTACACTCTAAATATATACAGTTTATTGTAAAACATAAAAAGAAAATAAGTTAAAAAAAGAAAAAGTGAATGATGCCTCCGTCTAGAGGAATACTTGGCAGTTATTATGTTCAGGACCATTTCTTTTTCGGCCATTGATGGAAAACTCCTTGGATCCTGTTAGCATTTATGGATTCAAGGAGTGCAGTTCTTCATAGGTTCTGTCACGTCGTTAGGAGGGGAATCCTCATCAAGTTGCTTCAACGAGGACTACGTGTCCTTCAGATGCGGAGATGGAAACGAATGGTGCGCTGCGGGGCGGTGGGGGGGGCGGAGGCGCGATGATAGGCACCCAGGACTCCTTCCCCCAGGCCTCCTTTTGTTCCCTCACTGCTTCCTGGAGAAGGGACACCACACCCCACACCCCCACACACACCCTCTAGGTGTGCTATTTGCTGTCCATAATTTCACGTGCCCTTTGGGCATGGCTGATAGAGACGGACATGAAGCAGCAGGACGGCAAGCTGGCACCTGGGCCTAGGGAAGTTTCACAAGTGAAATATCAGAACTGGAGCTGGGACAGACATGCCTCCCCTTCCCGGGGCCGGGGATGGGGGGGTGGGGTGCAGAAGCTGGGCTGGGGGAGCTGGAGACGAGGGGCACAGAGAGAGGCGGGGAAGGGAGGCCCCTCGTGGGCCTGGGAGAGACGGGGATCGGGGGGCGGGGCGGTGGGGGGCAGGGGGCCACTGCTGACCAGCCTCGGTTCGGGTTCCCTGTCCCCCATCCTGCTGAGAACTTGCCTTTGCTTCCTGCCCTCAGGTGTGCGAGAGGAGCATGTTTCTTTTCAATAAAGACCAATACATTATGTCACACTGTGTTTGGTTTTGCTTGTTCATGTTCCAGACGAGGCCAAAGAACTCTCCCAGGGGAGGTGTGGGTACAAAGGATCTGACAGGATGGGAGGGTGCAGGTCCGTGCATGGGCCAAGAAATCCAGAAAATCTGTCGTAGCTGAGACTCAGGCCTTTTTCAGAAATAGGCCAAGAGAGTTCAGCTTTGACCATTCCCTGCCAAGTAGTCATCACAGGTGCTTCCTGGAAGGGATTGAGTTGCAGAAACCAGCGTGGCCCGCAGCCCTCAGGTCTCTCCCGGCAGGCAGGCAGGCAGGCAGGCAGCGGCTACTGTCTGTTGGTCCCGCCCCACCCCGCCCCCGCCCCCGCCCCCGCCTGCTTCTCCACCGCTCGCTCCTTCCCAAGTCGCCAGGGGCCGATTATAAACCAGTGGAGGGGGGGGGAGCGTGTGGGGGGCGGTGTCAGTGAAGAAGATTTGTAGATGTTAGGGTGGAAGCAACTTTAGCAGTTTGAAATGGCTGTGATGATGGGTGTTTGGTTCGACTTTCAGAGTGGCTCTCACAGAAACAGGCACCAGGATGGTTTCCATAGGAGCTGTGGTGGCCATGTCTCTAAAGTTTTCACCAAGTCCTCCAGCTTCGGTCTGTAGGGCTTCAGGCAAAGGGCCGTTTTCGTTGTCAGTGATGCCAAGTCAAAAGGGTGGGCTGGGCGAAAGTGGGAAACATTCATGGAGAGAGTTGTAGCCCGATATTGGGGGCAACTTGAAAGACTTCAGGATCCAGTCCAGTTTTCAGGTTAAAAGCAGCACCCTAAGGAAAATGAATAGCACCAGAATCTCATATCCACAAGTGTGTATTCCCGTTTTATGGAAACGTAACGTGGGCCTCTAAGGAACGCATGCAAGTGACTCTCTTGCCAAAGAAATAAGGAGCCTCACGGAGAGTTTCTGAATTCTGGACGGAGCAGGTAGGGAGAAAAAGAGAAGTGATTCCATTTTGCTGACAAGGGTACAAGTCACCAAATGGATGTCCAACTTTTAAAATAAATTGGGTTTTGTTTGTTTTCATTTTCCCTTGTAGCTGGCAAAGAAAAGATTTCACAATCCGTCCTGTTCTCTCTCTCTCTCTCTCACTCAGGTTAGGAGATTCTTTTCTGTTTGAAATAATTGAAGCATTTATAATGTCGTGCAGTTTCAGGTGTACAGCACAGTGATTTAGATAGAAAGATAGGTAGATAGATAGATGATAGATAGATAGATAGATAGATAGATAGATAGATAGATATAGATAGATTCTGTTTCAGATTTTTTTTCTCCTATAGGTTATTACAAAGTATTGAGTATAGTTTCCTGTGCCAAGTCGTAAGAGCTTGTTGATTATCCACTTTATGTATAGGAATGTGTATATGTTCATCCCAAGCTCCTAAGGTATCCGCACCCTGCCCCCCACCCCGGCTTCCCCAATCAGTCCTATTGTAGACAAGTAGTCATACACACACTATCATCTAGCCCTCAGTTCATTCAGCCCCACGTAGGTCACTCTTTCTTCTCAGAGTCCAGTTTTCCCATCGGCTGTGTCAATCTTGCCTGATGATTGAGTGTGACTGGAAAAGTGATGGTCCCAAGAAGTTTGCAAGAGCTTTTGTGAAGGCTCATAGGACTTGCCCAGCGAAGTGGGTGCCTTGATCACTGCAGGCTGTGGAAGGTATACCCAAAGTGGCAAACACAATTTTTTTTAACCGTCTCTATGCCATGGTGAGGACAGAAGGCTTGCAGCAAGGGGAGGCTTCAACCCACATGGAAACCATACTCACCGTCACAGGAACGTTTGGAGGACCCATACTACGTGGCAGTGGAGTGAAGTCCAGTGGCCGGGGTTCAGGGGTTCCTGAGAGAGGAGGTCTGACGCCTCTGGGGACAAAGAGAATTGTTTTCTCCCAGGGTTACAAGCATGACAGGTCAGCCATTGCAGGTAACCTGTAGAAATCTTCCCACCAGCATCTATTTACAATTGGAGCCATTCTAAATGCACCAAGGTGGGTGGCGGAATGTGGGGGGAGGCGGGGAGAAGGGGGGAGGTTCCCCGGGAAGCCTGAGATATGGAGACCCAGTGGCCGGCCGGGCTGCTGTCCCTCTCTGGGGTCTGCTGTAGCCCTGACCCTCTGTTGAATGGACAGAATGGGCGTGTCATGCCCCACTCATCACCTCCCCTTCGGGCCCACAGAGGCACGTCCGTGAGCTGCCTACACCCCCCTCCAGTCGGCTGGAGTGGAGGGAGTCTGCGGTATGGGTAAGCACACGGCCCACGGGAGCGTTCGCGGCCAGGGCCGGGGCACGACCTCGGTAGGCTTGCTGCCCTCGGGCTCGCCCCACGGGCCCTCGAGGGGGAGCTCGCCCAAGATGCGTGACACAGCTCCCTCTCTCACATGCCCCGGCCCCCACGATCGCTCCCACGCCTGCGCGCAGCCCCCCACGTAGCGGGGGCCACACGGGGCGTGCGCTCGGCCAAGCTCAGCCCCCCGCGGCACGCCGCTGAGGACCAGCACAACGAGGCGGCCCCTGACCCCACCGCCGGGGGGGGAACAGGCGGGCGCACCTCCCTTACCATCTCGACCCCCCCCAAGAGAGAGCCGCTCACGGCACATGCCACGGTGGCAGAGACCCGAGGGACACGCTGGGAAAGGGGAACAACACCACCGCTCGGCCTCGGGCACCTGAGGGACGACCTGGAGCGCTCCAGGAGCACCACGGAGGGCCAGGTGAGGCACGCTCGCACACCGACGGGGGCGCGCAGCGTGGCGGCGGGGCGGCCCTCCCCGCCGCGGGGAGGGCCGCTCGCGAGGCGTACGCCAAGGAGGCAAAGCGAGAGCGTCTGCTGCGTCCGAGGACCCCGGTCCCCAAGCCCACGCTGGGAGGCGGGGGCGGGAGACCGCGGGTTCAGGGCCGGAGGCCACACCCCTGCCTTCCGCACACCCCGGCAGGCGGGGCGGATGAGAGGCGAGGAGCCCACGGACAGAACAAGAAGAGCGGTCCCGTCCCCCAGGAACGTCCGTCCCCCGTCTGGCACGGCTTAGGCCCAGCCCGGCGGAGCGTGGCACCACCACATCAATCGGTTGACCCACCCAGCCTAAAGCCACGGCGGGAGAGGCCCGCAGGGGAGGCACGGCGAGGACCCGTCACACTGAGGCCCGCTTCCGCCTCACCGGCGCCCCTTCCTCTCAGGCAAGAGCAGCCAACCACCCCAGGATGAGAACGCCTGACACGGGGCACAGAGCCTGTGGGGTGGGGTCGTGCCGGCCACTCACCACCGGGTGCCTGCAGCGGGGGCAGCGCACAGGGTCGAGCAC
Organism: Hippopotamus amphibius kiboko; assembly: GCF_030028045.1. Classification (NCBI taxonomy): domain Eukaryota; kingdom Metazoa; phylum Chordata; class Mammalia; order Artiodactyla; family Hippopotamidae; genus Hippopotamus; species Hippopotamus amphibius. The sequence goes on from NW_026648335.1 coordinate 92,925, forward strand.
CCAACGCCACCTGGCCCCGCCGCCCTCGGGCTCAGCCAGCGGCCGGAGGCGGCTCCGCGGGGCGGGGCAGCCGGACGCGCACGCAAGAGCCGGCACACAGGCCCAAGCAGGCAGCTCAAGTGGCAAGGACCGAGCCGGTCATCAGACAGCCGCCCCCAGCCCGGAGTCCTGCCCGCGTCCGGAGCCCCAGCGTCTATCCGCGACAGACGCAGAAGAACACCGTGTCAGCACCTATCTGGTGGCAAAAAGGCCCCATTTCCGGCGAAAAAAATCATCGCTCCCGACAGCGGGGCCCACCCACGAGGTTCACGGGGGCCCCCGGAACCTCGGTCCGGCCACCTGCCCCCAACACTTCCCCATCCACACTTGCCCCGGAGTGCCCGAGGCCACCTGGTCGACCTGGGGATGGAGGGGTGGCAGAGTGGGCCGGGGACACGGGGGAGAGGGAGCAGGCTGGGGACGCCCTCCCCGGTCCCCCCACGCGGGCAGGGACCGGTCCATCCAAGTCTCCGGGCCAGGACTTGGTTCGAAGAAAGAAACACAGCACCCCTCCGAGCCGCCTCCGATGAGCGGGCCCCATGAGGGACCACACCCGGGCCCGGGAGCCCCTCCCCGGGCCACCCAGTACGGCTCGCGCCAGTCCCCACCTCCCGGCCCGGACTCGGGGTGGAGGGCAGAGGGGGGAGACAAAGTCGTGTCCGACGACCGGGACCCACGCGGGCACGCTGACAGGCCGGGTGCACCCTCGCCGGCCACCTGCGCGAGCAGGGGCCGGTCCGTCCACGTCTCCGGACCCATCGGGACTTGAACCCATTTCTCCAGGGAGACGCCCGGAGCCCACGGGGCAACGCACCCAGGCCCGGGCCAGCCTCTCCGGGTCACCGCTGGCGGCCCAGGCCGGTCCTCACCTCTGGAGTCCGGCTCAGAAAACCATCGGTCCGAAAGAATCTGACGACTGGGACGCACACGCGTCCACCACCGAGCCCGTGGCGGCCTCCACCGGCCTCAACGCTCGGCCCGAGCCGGTCCCCACCTCCGGAGCGGGACGCAGGGGCACCGGGAAGGGAGGTGGGGGGGGTCGGGGAACGAACGCTCCCAAGGGCGGCCCAGGAGAAGGCCGGGCCACCAAGTCCCAGGCGCTCCGGGCGCGGCAGACCCTCTCCTCTCCCACCGCGGCGGCACGACCCGACATGGGTTCCCGCAGCCGGAGGGGCACGGGCGCATGCTGGTCGACCCGGCCAGGCGGCCCCTCCGCCCCGGCTCGGGAGCGTGGCGGCAGTCACAGCCCCATAGATCTGCAGGCCCAATCTCAGGCGACAGCAGGAGGTGCCTACGCCTCGGCGCCACCGGGGCTGCCAGCACCAGCGTGGCTCGCCTCCCGGAACTCTGCTTCGGGCCCGGCGGCTGAGTCACAGCCCTCGACAAGGTCGCCGGAGCTCCGGAGGGAAGGGACAATATAAAAGCGGCCGCCAGGTGGCGCCCGACAACCGGCTCGAACGTCCCCGGGCCGGATCCCGGTCGCCGGCCGGCCACCGAGGACGCCGGAGCGCCGGGCCGCCCAAACGCCCGAGCTCCTCCCGGAGCGGGGCGGGCGTCCCGCGCGGCCCCGAGGGGTCCGCCTCGGAGCTAGCTCCCTGCCCGACACGACACGACATGACACGGCGCGTCCCGATCCCCGGCAGCACACGGGGGCGGGGGTAGGTGGCAAGATGCCGCCGGGAGGCTGCCTGGAAGGGGACGCGATTCCAGGCCATGGGGGGGGCGCGGGGAATTCCACGGAGACGCCCACAGTGCCACAAGCGAGATCCCCAGCTCCCCGGAGGGTGAGAGGGAGGGAGGGAGGGAGGGAGGGAAGGCGGGGACCAGCGAAACGAAACCAGGCAAGTGCTCCAAGAACGACGCAGGAATTCATCCCTTCTGGCACGGAGAAGGGCTTTGGAAAGCTGACACGCAGAGCCCGGAAGCTAGAAACGAAAGTAAACATACACTCTGGCCCCACACAAATGGAAACAAACATCTATTTCCGCACAGACCGCGACAGAGTCCAAAGAGAACACATGGGTGTGTGGGTGGGGAACACGCCCTTGAGGTCAGAATGTGGATTTCAAAACGGACTGACCACAGTCACCGGCGGGCGGGGGCAGGGGCGGGGGCTGGGGGGCGGGGAGCAGCGTGTCAACAGCCATCCACTAAAGAAACCGCGTTCCAGGACATCTACACAATGCAACGTGGTGAGTGTGTGTGCGTGCGTGCGTGTGAGAGAGAGATTTACAGCAAAGGTTCACAGTGACCTGTCGTCCCACCAAAATCAAACCAAGCCAAACTACCAAAAAGTCAAAGTCAAGCTCTGGGACTGCTGTGGCCCTTCAAGGAGTACATAAAGGCACACACATATGTACGTGTATGCACACGTGTACACGTACAGACACACACACGTGTACACGTACACACACACACGCATCTGAAAACCTCAAGCATGTCCCATAAGAGGTTCCTGTCCAAAACAGAGCAAGGCCTCATGCAACGCAGCCCCCCAGAACAAGCAACCTGATGGGGAAAGTGGGCAGGAGGCCTGAACAGAGCAGACCAAGACCAGGCATTTTCATCCACAAGGAAACAAAGCCAGAAAAAACCAACAGAAAACAACGCCCACAAAGGAAACAAAGCAACAAGGACGACGACCCCCACCACTCCAACAGCAACCGCAACACAGTTTTCCACTGTCAACAAAGCAACCAACAGTACCTTTCTTGGGGGGTGGGGGCGGGGACAAAACCAAAAGCCAAAGGAAACCTTTCCCTGAAATACAAGAAACAACTGGGGCTGCCTAGCTGGCGCACTGCTTAAGAATCCGCCCGCCACTGCAGGGGACACGGGTTCGATCCCTGCTCCAGGAAGGTCCCACATGCCGCAGAGCAACGAAGCCCGTGAGCCACAATGACTGAGCCCATGTGCCGCAACTCCTGAAGCCCCCGTGCCTGGAGCCCGTGCTCCGCACCAAGAGAAGCCACTGGCAATGAGGAGCCTGCGCACCACAACGAAGGGGAGCCCCCACTCACCGCAACGGAAAGAAAGCCCGCGCACAGCAAAAAAAGACCCAACGCAGCCCATCAAATACAGAACAATTTTTTTTTTTAAATGGAGGGTATGATAAAAAGCGCTGGCATTTCTCTGCACAAGCATACACGGCCAGGCCCAGGATCTGGAATCGCGACAGCAAGTTCCAAACGGCAGAGGAAAGTGGCTCCTGACGGGACACCTATTTTTCACGCTGAGAGAGACCACCACCATGTCATGCTGGAGGACTCAGAGATATCACCTGGTGCCTGACAGAATGGCTCCCCGACAACAGATGACACTACGGAAAACAGCACAGAAGTCCCTGAAAGCACTGCACCAACAACTACCACGTGACCCAGCAACTCCACTACGTGCCCACCGAGGGGGTGAGGGTGACACATACATACACGTGTATGTGTATCCACACCTATCCCTATGTAGCCATAGTTAGGGACATACCGATAGCGCTCTCTGTGTGCATACGTCTCTACCTAGTCACACACAGGCGTGTGCACGTTTATGACTCAACCCTACAAGGGAATGAGGTCTTGCCATCCGCGGAAACATGGAGAGACCCAGAGGGCATTGCGCTACACAAGATACCTCAGGTCGCGAGACTATCATGTCTGTGAAGAACGTGCACAGCAATACACACACATGAACACAAAGAAGGAACCGCAAACAGGTTCATCGACACCTAAAAGGAACAAATGGGGGGTGGCCAGAGGAGGGAGGGAGGGGGGAAGAGGGAGACGAGTGCAATAGGTGAGGGAGAGGAAGCGGTGCACACTTCTAGTTATGAAATAAACAACTCACTCGCAGGATGTCATGTACAGCAGGCGGAATAGAGTCCATCCTACTGTCATGACATCGAATGGTGACAGACAGTAACGAGACTTATCACGGAGATCCCTGGGTCATGTGTAAACATAGCCACTCGCTAGGGTATACACCTGAAAACCAATATACTCTTGTCAGTCTGTTAGACTTCAATTTTAAAAGGGCGGGGGGAGGAGGGAGGGAGGGGGGAGGGGGGCAGAGAAAGGAGGAAGAGGAAGAGGAGGGTGGTGGGGGAGGAGGAGGAGGGGGAAGAGGAGGAGGAGGAGGAGGAGGAGGAGGAGGAAAAAGATGGCTTGCCTTGAAGAAATCAAGAAAAGGAAAGAGCGAGAGAGACAGAGACAGAGGCAGAGAGAGACGCGAGATCAAGACTGGACACTCAGGTGACTGCAAGAGTTAAGGGAGATTAAGACAAGAAACAAACTCCCAACAGTAGTTTGGTAAGTCCAAAATCAAGATTTGGATATCATGCTGGCATCAAGCACCAACCCTTCTAAATGGACACAAAGACACACAGGCCTCCCTCACTTGGGGCGGGGGGGTCGTCAGGACCAGGAAATGACCATGCAAGCGGAAGCTGGAAAAGGCAACCTTGTTCATCCACGGCGGAAACATACCATGGTCCCACAGCATTCAAAACATTGTATCAAAACATGTACAAACGGCTCTTCCTCACTCCCAATGAAAACTGCAGAGAACGTCCAAAACAGCCAATGTATGATTTGCTTAGTAGATTGTCATGGAGAGCCTCGACCAGAAAGCATCGCTTTCGGTTTGTAACATCATAGGAACAGCAGTCTCAACAGCGCTTGCCTTCTTGGCACAGTATCATTTCTACGCCTGGATACACAGTCCTACTTTGGGGTGGGGGGGTGGGGGTGAGGGAGCCCTGCCAGCAGTTCCTATTTTTCAAAGCAGACCTCTTCCCCCTCCCCCCAACCACCACCACCATTTTTCTTATTGTTTTTCTCTTTCCTCTGGTCTCAGGTTCTGCCCAATCCAGTCCACTGGCCTCCATCCCAGGCCACTGTGGGCTGTGTGTACAGATTTGCAAGATGAAGACAGTTCTCCCCAGAGAACCGGGCAGCCGCCCGGCTGAGATCTAAAAACCGATCTGCTCATGCAGTTCCACTTTTTCTTTTTCTCTTTTAAAAAGGCTTCTTTCTGTCAAGGAGAAGATTTCCAAATCAAAAGGAGACCGAAAGATTTCTAGGTTCCACCGCTTCAGGATTCCATGGATCGGGGGTGTCAAAAAGTCTGCGCAGGGCCTTCAGTAAAGGCCGTCTTTCTCAGCGCACACAAGTCAACCCGAGACCAAGGCAACCTGAGGGCAAAACCCCTCGCTTGATTTCATTTCTCCCATTAGGCCCCGAACATCAGAGCGCGTGTGACAGAGAGAGAGAGAGAGAGAGAGAGAGAGAGAGAGAGAGAGAGAGAGAAACCCCACAAAAGAGAAACAAACGAAAACCCCAGCAAAGGTTCCATACATTGTTCGCCAGGATTGGAAGTGATGAGGTCGTTGCGGGGGAGGGGGAGAATATGCGGAGGGCACTTGGAAACCTCGCGGTTGCAGCCAGCAGGTGCTGACAGATACGTTTTTGAAAGCGGCTGGCGGCGCCCTTGAGCTTCCTACGGTTCTGACCATACCCATTCTCAGGGAGGTGGCTGTGGAGCCCAGGATAGGCCACGCCAAAATGCACCTCCGTGGCACAGTGATCATTTGGCGTGACGGTGACCTCAAGCAGGCGGCCAACACAAGAGGGACCCTCGGGCTCTCCTTTGTGTCTCCCTGAAAGCGAGACATCCATCTCTCTCTCGGGTGAAAGGCGCACTCCCTGCATCCGCACCTGGAGTTAGGAGGACGCTCCGATCCCCAAAGTAGGGAATTCATTGGGGCCGAGAAGCCTAGGGAGACAAACACTGTGACTTCTTTCAGGGACCCCCCCAAGCCCAAACTCTGTTTAGATTCTTCCTTCCCTCAGGGCGCACCCGAAAGCTAAGTCTCTCGGTCTGATCCCTGTCTCACACATGTACTGTCCCTTGGTCTACACAGTCGAAAAGCTGCCCGCCTCAGCCACTTCTCAGGGCTAGAAGGTAAAACAACAACAACAACAACAACAACAACAACAAACGAACACGTGTTCCCGCTCCCGCTTCCTCTATCCGCCTGCCTTGAGTCCATGTTAGGATGAGTCCAGCCACGAGGACTCAAGAGGGGCAGAGGGGGAGATTTCCCCCTCCCCCAAACAGGAAGGCGTCTGGAACTCTCTTCCCAGTGGCCACCCGGCTCAACTCTGGGTGCCTGAACCCTAGTTTGCCTCCTTTCGATTTTTAAATGCTCTTCCCTGGGTTAGAATCACAAGGAGAGATGCTCACACGTGTATGTCTTCCAAGTTTTACGTGACATGGGCAGCCCTCCTAAGAAAGCAAAGAAAGACTCAGAGAAGTGGCAACACCTACAATCTCTTCGGTTCTGCTGAGGAGAGGGAGGAAATCTGGGAAAGTAACTATACTATGGCCGGGCTGGCAGGCGCCGGGGGTGGGGGTGGGGGGGGGCGGGGGAGAGTTAAGGGAGCTAAAGGAGGATGAGATTTCTTAGAAACTCATTCTTAGGCACAGACACATTGGAGGGATGCGGGACCCCACCTCTTCTTTTCCCTTGTGTTGGGAAGATCATTTGGCTCCTGCCAGCTGGGGTTTCATGCCCCCACGAATCATCAGGCGAGTGCTCCGGAGAAAAGAGCGAGAGCACAGGTCAGGCGAACATGGAGAAGATGGCTGCCGGATGCCCGGGGCCACACGGATGTCTTCGGGGGCACAGGCACGTCCACGATCTGTGCACCATGTCTACGGCAGATTGGGTGTGTAGGTCATTTTGAACAGGCTCCCATCCACCTGCCCTCATTGGGGTCCTGTCTCCAGCTCACCTGAGCGGTGCCGTCATGGCTAGGCGAAGACAGGGCTCCTCCAGGGGCGGGCCCGTGCCAGAGAAAGGGAGACAGCAGTGAAGTCATCGAGCTTCGGGTACTTCTACCAGAGTGACTCTCCTTCATCAAGTCCCCGGCAGGTGGAGGGACACGTCTTTCTGACACAGTGGGGCCAGGGGAGGCTTAGAAAAAGGCTTCTGACAACTGCACCATCAAGTATGAGCTCTCCGTTTCCTTGACGAAGAGTCCCCCACTTTCCCAAGTGGTAGAGCTAGGAACGGGCCCCTTGGGTCCCATTTTACACGTGAGAATGACATGCTGACTTTACTCCTCTTCAAGGCGGAGTTTGTAAAAGGTCAGCCCTGGAGGAAGGACCCAGCTTGCCAGTCCTCTCATGCTATCATCCAAGCCAAGGAGAGCCGTGCCAGAGCTCCACGGAAGGAATACGGCGATCGGCTGCCTTTGGAGAAGATGGCTCTGTGAGCAGCAGCATGGAAACCAACCGAGAAGCAGGGGCCACTCTAGAGGCCAGCAGGGTCCTTAGGGGCCCAGCCAGGCCAGGCCAGGCCAGGATGGAGAGAGGGGATGGAGCCGGACCTTTGAGGCCCTAGCCTCCACAGCACCTGGGATTCTGCTGGGATTCTTGAGAAACTCGCTCCACATTCTAGAAGGGCCTGCGTGTAACAAAGATACGAAGCCATACTTTCCTTAAAGAGCACCTGCCCTCAGGAAGTGGCACTCAGCACGCTCGCTGGTGATGGGCCAGACACACCCATAGACACTCAGGTTCCAGGGAAAAGCTTGCTCAGCTCTTTCTCCCCTTCCGTCCTCAAAACACAAAGCCATCGCTTCCGGATACCAGGGAAGCTCTCAGGTAGGTTGTGCTGGGGCGGGCGCCAACTAGAACTGTGAAGAGGGGAGATCGGAGCCGCAGAAGCTCTGGGGCCCCGAGGAAAGACGCCGCCGATCCACCTCTCGCACCTTCCTCTCAGCGGGAGGGCCAGGGACTCTCCCTCCACACAGGATCCTGGCCACACACGAGGGAGGGCCCACACCCACTTTCCTGCTCCTCTTTGCTTGGGGTGGGTTCAGAGACACTGGACTCGGCTCATCCCTCTCCACAGCGGCTCGTCCCTCTCCACAGCCATGCACGGCAGGCAGCAGAGCAGAAGAACAAGAGCCGGCATCGTCCACCGTTCCCAGAGCTGCTCCATTCCCGTCCACGCGCATCCGGATGGGGCGCACAGACAGGGCGCTCGTCCTGAGGTCACCGTGTCACCCCAGGTGCAGATTCCCGAGATGGTGACATCTCGGTCGAGGAGACCGTCCCCTGTGAGACCACAGGCTTGGCAGTATTGGCGAGAGCATGCTTCGTGGGCCATCTGCAATTCCATGTCACCGGAAACATACCGTGTCAAACTTGTGCTCGGCCTCCAAGTCAAAGGGCTGCCTGAGGACTTTGACCGACAATTCCAGTTGCTCCTGGCCTAAGAGACACAACTTCTCCCAAGGAAACAAACCGTAACACAATGGAAAGTCTGACCTACCTCAAGACGCGTGTTTGACGTGGCACGGCCATGTCCGGAGGCTCATGTGACTTCCATGCGGGGGCAGCCTGGGAACCGCCTTTCTGAGTCTCCCCCTCCCCGTGCGACCCCAGGGTAGGGCTGGTGCAAAGAGAACGCTGGATGGGATGTAGGCATTGGAAGTGAAGCCACAGCCAAGGCTCTCTGCAGGCTGTCGCCATCCCACATGGTGACAGGTGGGCACAGAGGTGCAGGGTGGAAGGCTGTCCATCCCCACACACACACACACACACACACACCCGCCACCCTGCGTGTGGCTAGTGTTCCCAGCTGGTGCCCCCTGGACGACAGTGACCCAGGCCACTCCTGGCTGCCTGGCCGCAGATTCACCGAGGGACAGCTGTGCCTTCCCCCTAGTCTCTCCATGTCTCCCCTGTGGCCCCGCACATCGGTGGCTACCTTTCCCTGCGGGCGCTGACAGCTCCATCGGCACTGCCACCTCCGCCACTGCCACCGGGCACTCAGAGGACTGAGAGCCACAGCCTTCCCTCCCCTCCCCTCCCCTCCCCTCCTCCGCAGCCCAGCCCAGCCCTGCCCTGCCCTGCCCAGCTGCTCCCAGGCCTCTGGAAGGTCCAGTTCCTAGAACGAGGTCTTCATTCCTGTGACTCCCACGGTGTCTCTGTTTCCATGACACAGACCGGCTATGTTGTCCCGACAGTAGGACACACACAGAAACCCTGTGTGAAAATCATGAGGCTGACAGCATCATTAGTCATCTGAGACAGAAAATCAATAAAGATATCGTATTAAATACACATAATTATAGGTAGGGGTGTGTGTGTGTGTGTGTGTGTCTGTCTGTCTGTTTGTCTGTCTGTCTGTATCTCACTGCAGCATTCACACAAGCATTGCCAGCCAAGCAGAACCTCAGGTCTCTGTGATAATTGTCCCTGGGGATGTTCTGCCGACTGTCACGCAGAGACCGTCGTTGTACGGAGACACAGGTAAAGACGTGTGTTTGTCAAGACAGGAGAATACAGAAAACACATCCTGTTTCACAGGGATGAACTAGTGTCATGATGCCAACCTCGGGACATGGGCACCCGTTCATGCTCCTGGCCAGGCCCTGCAAGCATTAGGGGACCATCGCTTCTGTCCTTGTATGGGCCGCTCACTGCACCGAGTTCTTAGTCACCTCACGTAGCCCTCACCGCAAATCCACACCTTGAACATGGTCCTCCTTCCTCATCGCCACCGCCACCACGTTGCTCCTGGTCTCTTTAAACGCGCACGCGTCCCTGGTGGGTGGGGTAAGGAGCCAGCTCCCCCCACCCCACCCCACTCCGGTGCCTGCCTGCCTGCCTGCCTGCCTGCCTGCCTGCCTGCGTGCATGCGTGCGTGGAGTAGAAGCAGGGAATGTTCTGTCGTTCCCCCTTCCCAACCCGCGAACGAAGGAAACCTTCGTGTATCTTTCTATACTTTATGTGCTGTCGCCTACATGTGTTCCCCCATTTTTCTTTATCCACAAGAGCTCCCTGCAGTCCCCACTCTCTGTATGAACGGCATTCACACACATCCAAAGTGAATTTATGCTTCTATCGGGTGGCATATCCAGATAGATCCTTTAGGTCAGGAAGCACAGAAACACAGCCAAGTCGAGTGAGTGCTGAACCAGAGTCATTTAGGAATCCTATGAGGTGACCAGTGTGGAAGGAGCATGTGTTCCAAGGCACTTCTTTTGATGTCTTAGGTTTACCTAGCCAGCAATGCAGATCCCATGAAAGTGGCCAGAGATCTTTTCTCCATAGGCTCTCCTGTTACGGAATGCAAGTGTGTTCCCGCACCCACGGACGACACACAGTGAGGCCAAACAAGGGGACACGTCAGAGTTTGGGGGCAGGGGAAGGTTTCTAGCATGGCCGAGCAAGGGGAGGGTGGGAATCTTTCTTTTCCAGAAAAGTTAGAACTTCTCTCAAGTTGCATGGGCCCAGAAAATGCTTTCTCCTCTTCGATCATCAGTCAAGGAAAGGTAGCACCTGGTTTTTCACGAGGAGATTTTCTTCCTAATTCCAGTTATCTTATAAAATAAAGAAGAAAAATTCTGTTAATGTTTCACATAAGCGTCCAGGACTATTTCACTTCCATGATTTGAAGAAATGTTATTTTCTCTCTGACTGACACTGTCCTTGAAGGACCAAGCTAAACTTCTAAGGAGCCAAATTCCAAATCATTTTGAGACTAGGAAATACAAAGTGTAGTGTCATAGATTGATTGATCGATCCATTGATTTCATCAGACAGCAGTCGTCACTTCTAAGATTATTCGAACACCACTAACTCTTGTGTAACAAAGTTGAGATGTCTGCGCTCGAGCACGCGCACGCGCGCACGCGTGTGTGTGTGTGTGTGACTCATAAGGGGATGTTTTCCATAGCTGTGCACTATGACACTGCAGGATCTCTGGTTGCTGAGTACTCAGAGGTGCAAGCCCCGATACAGAGCTTGGACTGTGAAGTTATGCATGGGTTCTCAATGGTGTGTGTGGGGTCGGCCCCCCCTAATCCCCCATGTTGGTTGTTCAACGGTCAACTCTAATATATAGATCAGAGAGGATATCATCCATGTGCTTCATATGAATAACTTTCCCAAATAATCTTTATCTTTTTCAAAGGAAGGCATCCTGTAATCCATTTCATAAGATGCTATTGGGAACCTACTCCCCCAGCATGTGAATTATCCCTACAGAGCGCAAGATCCCTGAGAAGGAGGAGCCCTGCACGCTGAGACACCAGGAAAGTAGGCTTTTAGATGATATTGTCTGCTTCTCATGGGATGACGGTGTCTACTGATCCTATTCAAGTGTGTAAAATGAGAGCCCCCTGGCAAGGATCAGCAGAAGGTCTTTTCTGCTGGGCCCTGGGCTCTTCCTTAAAGTGGGGAGGCCAAGAGCCTCAAGAAGGAAGAAAGGAAGGAAGGAAGGAAGGTGGGAGGGAGGGAGGGAGGGAGGGAGGGGAGGGTTTGCCCAGTGCCATCAGGCCCGTGTGTCACCCTAAAGAGAAGGGCAGCCATTGCCACTGCTGGAATCATGTCCCCATTTCCTGGGCAGGACATTCAAGAAGGCCTCCTCCTGTGTGTTTCGTGCATCACCTCGACGGTGCCCCCAGGAATAGTCACCGGAGGAAACTGTGCAGCTGAGCCAACCTGCCTGGGAACACGGCCTCCTTCCTTTAAGAAGTGGAAAACTCGCCCAGTGCTCTCTCTGTTGTTGTTTTTCCGGTCCTTATCCTTGTCCTTGTCGTCGGCGTCATCGTCGTTACTGTTGTTAACAAGTGAAAGATAGTGAGTCAGAAAGAGAAAAACAAATATTGTATATTCACACATATATGTGGACTGCAGAAAAATGGTACACATCAACTGGTGTGCAAGGCAGAAATAGAGACACAGATGTAGAGCACAAACATATGGACACCAAGTGGGGAAAGTGGGGAGGGTTGGCGGGGAATGAATTGGAAGATTGGGGTACCAAATTGTACACTCTAAATATATACAGTTTATTGTAAAACATAAAAAGAAAATAAGTTAAAAAAAGAAAAAGTGAATGATGCCTCCGTCTAGAGGAATACTTGGCAGTTATTATGTTCAGGACCATTTCTTTTTCGGCCATTGATGGAAAACTCCTTGGATCCTGTTAGCATTTATGGATTCAAGGAGTGCAGTTCTTCATAGGTTCTGTCACGTCGTTAGGAGGGGAATCCTCATCAAGTTGCTTCAACGAGGACTACGTGTCCTTCAGATGCGGAGATGGAAACGAATGGTGCACTGCGGGGCGGTGGGGGGGGCGGGGGCGCGATGATAGGCACCCAGGACTCCTTCCCCCAGGCCTCCTTTTGTTCCCTCACTGCTTCCTGGAGAAGGGACACCACACCCCACACCCCCACACACACCCTCTAGGTGTGCTATTTGCTGTCCATAATTTCACATGCCCTTTGGGCATGGCTGATAGAGACGGACATGAAGCAGCAGGACGGCAAGCTGGCACCTGGGCCTAGGGAAGTTTCACAAGTGAAATATCAGAACTGGAGCTGGGACAGACATGCCTCCCCTTCCCGGGGCCGGGGATGGGGGGTGGGGTGCAGAAGCTGGGCTGGGGGAGCTGGAGACGAGGGGCACAGAGAGAGGCGGGGAAGGGAGGCCCCTCGTGGGCCTGGGAGAGACGGGGATCGGGGGGCGGGGCGGTGGGGGGCAGGGGGCCACTGCTGACCAGCCTCGGTTCGGGTTCCCTGTCCCCCATCCTGCTGAGAACTTGCCTTTGCTTCCTGCCCTCAGGTGTGCGAGAGGAGCATGTTTCTTTTCAATAAAGACCAATACATTATGTCACACTGTGTTTGGTTTTGCTTGTTCATGTTCCAGACGAGGCCAAAGAACTCTCCCAGGGGAGGTGTGGGTACAAAGGATCTGACAGGATGGGAGGGTGCAGGTCCGTGCATGGGCCAAGAAATCCAGAAAATCTGTCGTAGCTGAGACTCAGGCCTTTTTCAGAAATAGGCCAAGAGAGTTCAGCTTTGACCATTCCCTGCCAAGTAGTCATCACAGGTGCTTCCTGGAAGGGATTGAGTTGCAGAAACCAGCGTGGCCCGCAGCCCTCAGGTCTCAGCCCGGCAGGCAGGCAGGCAGGCAGGCAGCGGCTACTGTCTGTTGGTCCCGCCCCACCCCGCCCCCGCCCCCGCCCCCGCCTGCTTCTCCACCGCTCGCTCCTTCCCAAGTCGCCAGGGGCCGATTATAAACCAGTGGAGGGGGGGGAGCGTGTGGGGGGCGGTGTCAGTGAAGAAGATTTGTAGATGTTAGGGTGGAAGCAACTTTAGCAGTTTGAAATGGCTGTGATGATGGGTGTTTGGTTCGACTTTCAGAGTGGCTCTCACAGAAACAGGCACCAGGATGGTTTCCATAGGAGCTGTGGTGGCCATGTCTCTAAAGTTTTCACCAAGTCCTCCAGCTTCGGTCTGTAGGGCTTCAGGCAAAGGGCCGTTTTCGTTGTCAGTGATGCCAAGTCAAAAGGGTGGGCTGGGCGAAAGTGGGAAACATTCATGGAGAGAGTTGTAGCCCGATATTGGGGGCAACTTGAAAGACTTCAGGATCCAGTCCAGTTTTCAGGTTAAAAGCAGCACCCTAAGGAAAATGAATAGCACCAGAATCTCATATCCACAAGTGTGTATTCCCGTTTTATGGAAACGTAACGTGGGCCTCTAAGGAACGCATGCAAGTGACTCTCTTGCCAAAGAAATAAGGAGCCTCACGGAGAGTTTCTGAATTCTGGACGGAGCAGGTAGGGAGAAAAAGAGAAGTGATTCCATTTTGCTGACAAGGGTACAAGTCACCAAATGGATGTCCAACTTTTAAAATAAATTGGGTTTTGTTTGTTTTCATTTTCCCTTGTAGCTGGAAAAGAAAAGATTTCACAATCCGTCCTGTTCTCTCTCTCTCTCTCTCACTCAGGTTAGGAGATTCTTTTCTGTTTGAAATAATTGAAGCATTTATAATGTCGTGCAGTTTCAGGTGTACAGCACAGTGATTTAGATAGAAAGATAGGTAGATAGATAGATGATAGATAGATAGATAGATAGATAGATAGATAGATAGATAGATATAGATAGATTCTGTTTCAGATTTTTTTTCTCCTATAGGTTATTACAAAGTATTGAGTATAGTTTCCTGTGCCAAGTCGTAAGAGCTTGTTGATTATCCACTTTATGTATAGGAATGTGTATATGTTCATCCCAAGCTCCTAAGGTATCCGCACCCTGCCCCCCACCCCGGCTTCCCCAATCAGTCCTATTGTAGACAAGTAGTCATACACACACTATCATCTAGCCCTCAGTTCATTCAGCCCCACGTAGGTCACTCTTTCTTCTCAGAGTCCAGTTTTCCCATCGGCTGTGTCAATCTTGCCTGATGATTGAGTGTGACTGGAAAAGTGATGGTCCCAAGAAGTTTGCAAGAGCTTTTGTGAAGGCTCATAGGACTTGCCCAGCGAAGTGGGTGCCTTGATCACTGCAGGCTGTGGAAGGTATACCCAAAGTGGCAAACACAATTTTTTTTAACCGTCTCTATGCCATGGTGAGGACAGAAGGCTTGCAGCAAGGGGAGGCTTCAACCCACATGGAAACCATACTCACCGTCACAGGAACGTTTGGAGGACCCATACTACGTGGCAGTGGAGTGAAGTCCAGTGGCCGGGGTTCAGGGGTTCCTGAGAGAGGAGGTCTGACGCCTCTGGGGACAAAGAGAATTGTTTTCTCCCAGGGTTACAAGCATGACAGGTCAGCCATTGCAGGTAACCTGTAGAAATCTTCCCACCAGCATCTATTTACAATTGGAGCCATTCTAAATGCACCAAGGTGGGTGGCGGAATGTGGGGGGAGGCGGGGAGAAGGGGGAGGTTCCCCGGGAAGCCTGAGACATGGAGACCCAGTGGCCGGCCGGGCTGCTGTCCCTCTCTGGGGTCTGCTGTAGCCCTGACCCTCTGTTGAATGGACAGAATGGGCGTGTCATGCCCCACTCATCACCTCCCCTTCGGGCCCACAGAGGCACGTCCGTGAGCTGCCTACACCCCCCTCCAGTCGGCTGGAGTGGAGGGAGTCTGCGGTATGGGTAAGCACACGGCCCACGGGAGCGTTCACGGCCAGGGCCGGGGCACGACCTCGGTAGGCTTGCTGCCCTCGGGCTCGCCCCTCGGGCCCTCGAGGGGCAGCTCGCCCAAGATGCGTGACACAGCTCCCTCTCTCACAGGCCCCGGCCCCCACGATCGCTCCCACGCCCGCGCGCAGCCCCCCACGTAGCGGGGGCCACACGGGGCGTGCGCTCGGCCAAGATCAGCCCCCCGCGGCACGCCGCTGAGGACCAGCACAACGAGGCGGCCCCTGACCCCACCGCCGGGGGGGGGAACAGGCGGGCGCACCTCCCTTACCGTCTCGACCCCCCCCAAGAGAGAGCCGCTCACGGCACATGCCACGGTGGCAGAGACCCGAGGGACACGCTGGGAAAGGGGAACAACACCACCGCTCGGCCTCGGGCACCTGAGGGACGACCTGGAGCGCTCCAGGAGCACCACAGAGGGCCAGGCGATGCACGCTCGCACACCAACGGGGGCGCGCAGCGTGGCGGCGGGGCGGCCCTCCCCGCCGCGGGGAGGGCCGCTCGCGAGGCGTACGCCAAGGAGGCAAAGCGAGAGCGTCTGCTGCGTCCGAGGACCCCGGTCCCCGCGCCCACGCTGGGAGGTGGGGGCGGGGAGACCGCGGGTTCAGGGCCGGAGGCCACACCCCTGCCTTCCGCACACCCCGGCAGGCGGGGCGGAAGAGAGGCGAGGAGCCCACGGACAGAACGAGAAGAGCGGTCCCGTCCCCCAGGAACGTCCGTCCCTCGTCTGGCACGGCTTAGGCCCAGCCCGGCGGAGCGTGGCACCACCACATCAATCGGTTGACCCACCCAGCCTAAAGCCACGGCGGGAGAGGCCCGCAGGGGAGGCACGGCGAGGACCCATCACACTGAGGCCCGCTTCCGCCTCACCGGCGCACCTTCCTCTCATGCAAGAGCAGCCAACCACCCCAGGATGAGAACGCCTGACACGGGGCACAGAGCCTGTGGGGTGGGGTCGTGCCGGCCACTCACCACCGGGTGCCTGCAGCGGGGGCAGCGCACAGGGTCGAGCACCCAACGCCACCTGGCCCCGCCGCCCTCGGGCTCAGCCAGCGGCCGGAGGCGGCACCGCGGGTCGGGGCAGCCGGACGCGCACGCAAGAGCCGGCACACAGGCCCAAGCAGGCAGCTCAAGTGGCAAGGACCGAGCCGGTCATCAGACAGCCGCCCCCAGCCCGGAGTCCTGCCCGCGTCCGGAGCCCCAGCGTCTATCCGCGACAGACGCAGAAGAACACCGTGTCAGCACCTATCTGGTGGCAAAAAGGCCCCATTTCCGGCGAAAAAAATCATCGCTCCCGACAGCGGGGGCCACCCACGAGGTTCACGGGGGCCCCCGGAACCTCGGTCCGGCCACCTGCCCCCAACACTTCCCCATCCACACTTGCCCCGGAGCGCCCGAGGCCACCTGGTCGACCTGGGGATGGAGGGGTGGCAGAGTGGGCCGGGGACACGGGGGAGAGGGAGCGGGCTGGGGACGCCCTCCCCGGTCCCCCCACGCGGGCAGGAACCGGTCCATCCAAGTCTCCGGGCCAGGACTTGGTTCGAAGAAAGAAACACAGCACCCCTCCGAGCCGCCTCCGATGAGCGGGCCCCATGAGGGACCACACCCGGGCCCGGGAGCCCCTCCCCGGGCCACCCAGTACGGCTCGCGCCAGTCCCCACCTCCCGGCCCGGACTCGGGGTGGAGGGCAGAGGGGGGAGACAAAGTCGTGTCCGACGACCGGGACCCACGCGGGCACGCTGACAGGCCGGGTGCACCCTCGCCGGCCACCTGCGCGAGCAGGGGCCGGTCCGTCCACGTCTCCGGACCCATCGGGACTTGAACCCATTTCTCCAGGGAGACGCCCGGAGCCCACGGGGCAACGCACCCAGGCCCGGGCCAGCCTCTCCGGGTCACCGCTGGCGGCCCAGGCCGGTCCTCACCTCTGGAGTCCGGCTCAGAAAACCATCGGTCCGAAAGAATCTGACGACTGGGACGCACACGCGTCCACCACCGAGCCCGTGGCGGCCTCCACCGGCCTCAACGCTCGGCCCGAGCCGGTCCCCACCTCCGGAGCGGGACGCGGGGGCACCGGGAAGGGAGGTGGGGGGGGTCGGGGAACGAACGCTCCCAAGGGCGGCCCAGGAGAAGGCCGGGCCACCAAGTCCCAGGCGCTCCGGGCGCGGCAGACCCTCTCCTCTCCCACCGCGGCGGCACGACCCGACATGGGTTCCCGCAGCCGGAGGCGCACGGGCGCATGCTGGTCGACCCGGCCAGGCGGCCCCTCCGCCGCGGCTCG
Source organism: Hippopotamus amphibius kiboko (assembly GCF_030028045.1). Classification (NCBI taxonomy): domain Eukaryota; kingdom Metazoa; phylum Chordata; class Mammalia; order Artiodactyla; family Hippopotamidae; genus Hippopotamus; species Hippopotamus amphibius. The sequence continues at coordinate 110,245 of NW_026648335.1, forward strand.
GGAGCGTGGCGGCAGTCACAGCCCCATAGATCTGCAGGCCCAATCTCAGGCGACAGCAGGAGGTGCCTACGCCTCGGCGCCACCGGGGCTGCCAGCACCAGCGTGGCTCGCCTCCCGGAACTCTGCTTCGGGCCCGGCGGCTGAGTCACAGCCCTCGACAAGGTCGCCGGAGCTCCGGAGGGAAGGGACAATATAAAAGCGGCCGCCAGGTGGCGCCCGACAACCGGCTCGAACGTCCCCGGGCCGGATCCCGGTCGCCGGCCGGCCACCGAGGACGCCGGAGCGCCGGGCCGCCCAAACGCCCGAGCTCCTCCCGGAGCGGGGCGGGCGTCCCGCGCGGCCCCGAGGGGTCCGCCTCGGAGCTAGCTCCCTGCCCGGCACGACACGACATGACACGGCGCGTCCCGATCCCCGGCAGCACACGGGGGGCGGGGGTAGGTGGCAAGATGCCGCCGGGAGGCTGCCTGGAAGGGGACGCGATTCCAGGCCATGGGGGGGGCGCGGGGAATTCCACGGAGACGCCCACAGTGCCACAAGCGAGATCCCCAGCTCCCCGGAGGGTAAGAGGGAGGGAGGGAGTGAGGGAGGGAAGGCGGGGACCAGCGAAACGAACCAGGCAAGTGCTCCAAGAACGACGCAGGAATTCATCCCTTCTGGCACGGAGAAGGGCTTTGGAAAGCTGACACGCAGAGCCCGGAAGCTAGAAACGAAAGTAAACATACACTCTGGCCCCACACAAATGGAAACAAACATCTATTTCCGCACAGACCGCGACAGAGTCCAAAGAGAACACATGGGTGTGTGGGTGGGGAACACGCCCTTGAGGTCAGAATGTGGATTTCAAAACGGACTGACCACAGTCACCGGCGGGCGGGGGCAGGGGCGGGGGCGGGGGGGCGGGGAGCAGCGTGTCAACAGCCATCCACTAAAGAAACCGCGTTCCAGGACATCTACACAATGCAACGTGGTGAGTGTGCGTGCGTGCGTGCGTGTGAGAGAGAGATTTACAGCAAAGGTTCACAGTGACCTGTCGTCCCACCAAAATCAAACCAAGCCAAACTACCAAAAAGTCAAAGTCAAGCTCTGGGACTGCTGTGGCCCTTCAAGGAGTACGTAAAGGCACACACATATGTACGTGTATGCACACGTGTACACGTACAGACACACACACGTGTACACGTACACACACACACGCATCTGAAAACCTCAAGCATGTCCCATAAGAGTTTCCTGTCCAAAACAGAGCAAGGCCTCATGCAACGCAGCCCCCCAGAACAAGCAACCTGATGGGGAAAGTGGGCCAGGAGGCCTGAACAGAGCAGACCAAGACCAGGCATTTTCATCCACAAGGAAACAAAGCCAGAAAAAACCAACAGAAAACAACGCCCACAAAGGAAACAAAGCAACAAGGACGACGACCCCCACCACTCCAACAGCAACCGCAACACAGTTTTCCACTGTCAACAAAGCAACCAACAGTACCTTTCTTGGGGGGTGGGGGCGGGGACAAAACCAAAAGCCAAAGGAAACCTTTCCCTGAAATACAAGAAACAACTGGGGCTGCCTAGCTGGCGCACTGCTTAAGAATCCGCCCGCCACTGCAGGGGACACGGGTTCGATCCCTGCTCCAGGAAGGTCCCACATGCCGCAGAGCAACGAAGCCCGTGAGCCACAACGACTGAGCCCATGTGCCGCAACTCCTGAAGCCCCCGTGCCTGGAGCCCGTGCTCCGCACCAAGAGAAGCCATTGGCAATGAGGAGCCTGCGCACCACAACGAAGGGGAGCCCCCACTCACCGCAACGGAAAGAAAGCCCGCGCACAGCAAAAAAAGACCCAACGCAGCCCATCAAATACAGAACAATTTTTTTTTTTAAATGGAGGGTATGATAAAAAGCGCTGGCATTTCTCTGCACAAGCATACACGGCCAGGCCCAGGATCTGGAATCACGACAGCAAGTTCCAAACGGCAGAGGAAAGTGGCTCCTGACGGGACACCTATTTTTCACGCTGAGAGAGACCACCACCATGTCATGCTGGAGGACTCAGAGATATCACCTGGTGCCTGACAGAATGGCTCCCCGACAACAGATGACACTACGGAAAACAGCACAGAAGTCCCTGAAAGCACTGCACCAACAACTACCACGTGACCCAGCAACTCCACTACGTGCCCACCGAGGGGGTGAGGGTGACACATACATACACGTGTATGTGTATCCACACCTATCCCTATGTAGCCATAGTTAGGGACATACCGATAGCGCTCTCTGTGTGCATACGTCTCTACCTAGTCACACACAGGCGTGTGCACGTTTATGACTCAACCCTACAAGGGAATGAGGTCTTGCCATCCGCGGAAACATGGAGAGACCCAGAGGGCATTGCGCTACACAAGATACCTCAGGTCGCGAGACTATCATGTCTGTGAAGAACGTGCACAGCAATACACACACATGAACACAAAGAAGGAACCGCAAACAGGTTCATCGACACCTAAAAGGAACAAATGGGGGGTGGCCAGAGGAGGGAGGGAGGGGGGAAGAGGGAGACGAGTGCAATAGGTGAGGGAGAGGAAGCGGTGCCCACTTCTAGTTATGAAATAAACAACGCACTCGCAGGATGTCATGTACAGCAGGCGGAATAGAGTCCATCCTACTGTCATGACATCGAATGGTGACAGACAGTAATGAGACTTATCACGGAGATCCCTGGGTCATGTGTAAACATAGCCACTCGCTAGGGTATACACCTGAAAACCAATATACTCTTGTCAGTCTGTTAGACTTCAATTTTAAAAGGGCGGGGGGAGGAGGGAGGGAGGGGGGAGGGGGGCAGAGAAAGGAGGAAGAGGAAGAGGAGGGTGGTGGGGGGAGGAGGAGGGGGAGGAGGAGGAGGAGGAGGAGGAGGAGGAGGAGGAGGAGGAGGATGAGGAGGAGGAGGAGGAAAAAGATGGCTTGCCTTGAAGAAATCAACAGAAGGAAAGAGCGAGAGAGACAGAGACAGAGGCAGAGAGAGACGCGAGATCAAGACTGGACACTCAGGTGACTGCAAGAGTTAAGGGAGATTAAGACAAGAAACAAACTCCCAACAGTAGTTTGGTAAGTCCAAAATCAAGATTTGGATATCATGCTGGCATCAAGCACCAACCCTTCTAAATGGACACAAAGACACACAGGCCTCCCTCACTTGGGGCCGGGGGGGGGGGGGTCGTCAGGACCAGGAAATGACCATGCAAGCGGAAGCTGGAAAAGGCAACCTTGTTCATCCACGGCGGAAACATACCATGGTCCCACAGCATTCAAAACATTGTATCAAAACATGTACAAACGGCTCTTCCTCACTCCCAATGAAAACTGCAGAGAACGTCCAAAACAGCCAACGTATGATTTGCTTAGTAGATTGTCATGGAGAGCCTCGACCAGAAAGCATCGCTTTCGGTTTGTAACATCATAGGAACAGCAGTCTCAACAGCGCTTGCCTTCTTGGCACAGTATCATTTCTACGCCTGGATACACAGTCCTACTTTGGGGTGGGGGGGGTGGGGGTGAGGGAGCCCTGCCAGCAGTTCCTATTTTTCAAAGCAGACCTCTTCCCCCTCCCCCCAACCACCACCACCATTTTTCTTATTTTTTTTCTCTTTCCTCTGGTCTCAGGTTCTGCCCAATCCAGTCCACTGGCCTCCATCCCAGGCCACTGTGGGCTGTGTGTACAGATTTGCAAGATGAAGACAGTTCTCCCCAGAGAACCGGGCAGCCGCCCGGCTGAGATCTAAAAACCGATCTGCTCATGCAGTTCCACTTTTTCTTTTTCTCTTTTAAATGGGCTTCTTTCTGTCAAGGAGAAGATTTCCAAATCAAAAGGAGACTGAAAGATTTCTAGGTTCCACAGCTTCAGGATTCCATGGATCGGGGGTGTCAAAAAGTCTGTGCAGGGCCTTCAGTAAAGGCCGTCTTTCTCAGCGCACACAAGTCAACCCGAGACCAAGGCAACCTGAGGGCAAAACCCCTCGCTTGATTTCATTTCTCCCATTAGGCCCCGAACATCAGAGCGCGTGTGACAGAGAGAGAGAGAGAGAGAGAGAGAGAGAGAGAGAGAGAAACCCCACAAAAGAGAAACAAACGAAAACCCCAGCAAAGGTTCCATACATTGTTCGCCAGGATTGGAAGTGATGAGGTCGTTGCGGGGGAGGGGGAGAATATGCGGAGGGCACTTGGAAACCTCGCGGTTGCAGCCAGCAGGTGCTGACAGATACGTTTTTGAAAGCGGCTGGCGGCGCCCTTGAGCTTCCTACGGTTCTGACCATACCCGTTCTCAGGGAGGTGGCTGTGGAGCCCAGGATAGGCCACGCCAAAATGCACCTCCGTGGCACAGTGATCATTTGGCGTGACGGTGACCTCAAGCAGGCGGCCAACACAAGAGGGACCCTCGGGCTCTCCTTTGTGTCTCCCTGAAAGCGAGACATCCATCTCTCTCTCCGGAGAAAGGCGCACTCCCTGCATCTGCACCTGGAGTTAGGAGGACGCTCCGATCCCCAAAGTAGGGAATTCATTCGGGCCGAGAAGCCTAGGGAGACAAACACTGTGACTTCTTTCAGGGACCGCCCCAAGCCCAAACTCTGTTTAGAGTCTTCCTTCGCTCAGGGCACACCCGAAAGCTAAGTCTCTCGGTCTGATCCCTGTCTCACACATGTACTGTCCCTTGGTCTACACAGTCGAAAAGCTGCCCGCCTCAGCCACTTCTCAGGGCTAGAAGGTAAAACAACAACAACAACAACAACAACAAACGAACACGTGTTCCCGCTCCCGCTTCCTCTATCCGCCTTGAGTCCATGTTAGGATGAGTCCAGCCACGAGGACTCAAGAGGGGCAGAGGGGGAGATTCCCCCCCCCAAACAGGAAGGCATCTGGAACTCTCTTCCCAGTGGCCACCCGGCTCAACTCTGGGTGCCTGAACCCTAGTTTGCCTCCTTTCGATTTTTAAATGCTCTTCCCTGGGTTAGAATCACAAGGAGAGATGCTCACGCGTGTATGTCTTCCAAGTTTTACGTGACATGGGGCAGCCCTCCTAAGAAAGCAAAGAAAGACTCAGAGAAGTGGCAACACCTACAATCTCTTCGGTTCTGCTGAGGAGAGGGAGGAAATCTGGGAAAGTAACTATACTATGGCCCGGGCTGGCGGGTGCCGGGCGGGGGGCGGGGAGGGGGGCGGGGGAGAGTTAAGGGAGCTAAAGGAGGATGAGATTTCTTAGAAACTCATTCTTAGGCACAGACACATTGGAGGGATGCGGGACCCCACCTCTTCTTTTCCCTTGTGTTGGGAAGATCATTTGGCTCCTGCCAGCTGGGGTTTCATGCCCCCACGAATCATCAGGCGAGTGCTCCGGAGAAAAGAGCGAGAGCACAGGTCAGGAGAACATGGAGAAGATGGCTGCCGGATGCCCGGGGCCACACGGATGTCTTTGGGGGCACAGGCACGTCCACGATCTGTGGACCATGTCTACGGCAGATTGGGTGTGTAGGTCATTTTGAACAGGCTCCCATCCACCTGCCCTCATTGGGGTCCTGTCTCCAGCTCCCCTGAGCGGTGCCGTCACGGCCAGGCGAAGACAGGGCTCCTCCAGGGGCGGGCCCGTGCCAGAGAAAGGGAGACGGCAGTGAAGTCATCGAGCTTCGGGTACTTCTACCAGAGTGACTCTCCTTCATCAAGTCCCCGGCAGGTGGAGGGACACGTCTTTCTGACACAGTGGGGCCAGGGGAGGCTTAGAGAAAGGCTTCTGACAACCGCACCATCAAGTATGAGCTCTCCGTTTCCTTGACAGAAGAGTCCCCCACTCTCCCAAGTGGTAGAGCTAGGAACTGGCCCCTTGGGTCCCATCTTACACGTGAGAATGACATGCTGACTTTACCCCTCTTCAAGGTGGAGTTTGTAAAAGGTCAGCCCTGGAGGAAGGACCCAGCTTGTCAGTCCTCTCGTGCTATCATCCAAGCCGAGGAGAGCCGTGCCAGGCCTCCACGGAAGGAATACGGCGGTCGGCTGCCTTTGGAGAAGATGGCTCTGTGAGCAGCAGCATGGAAACCAACCGAGAAGCAGGGGCCACTCTAGAGGCCAGCAGGGTCCTTAGGGGCCCAGCCAGGCCAGGCCAGGCCAGGATGGAGAGAGGGGATGGAGCCGGACCTTTGAGGCCCTAGCCTCCACAGCACCTGGGATTCTGCTGGGATTCTTGAGAAACTCGCTCCACATTCTAGAAGGGCCTGCGTGTCACAAAGATACGAAGCCATACTTTCCTTAAAGAGCACCTGCCCTCAGGAAGTGGCACTCAGCACGCTCGCTGGTGATGGGCCAGACACACCCATAGACACTCAGGTTCCAGGGAAAAGCTTTGCTCAGCTCTTTCTCCCCTTGCGTCCTCAAAACACAAAGCCATCGCTTCCGGATACCAGGGAAGCTCTCAGGTAGGTTGTGCTGGGGCGGGCGCCAACTAGAACTGTGAAGAGGGGAGATCGGAGCCGCAGAAGCTCTGGGGCCCCGAGGAAAGACGCCGCCGCCGATCCACCCCTCGCACCTTCCTCTCAGCGGGAGGGTCAGGGACTCTCCCCCCGCACAGGATCCTGGCCACACACGAGGGAGGGCCCACACCCACTTTCCTGCTCCTCTTTACCTGGGGTGGGTTCTGAGACACTGGACTCGGCTCATCCCTCTCCACAGCGGCTCGTCCCTCTCCACAGCCGTGCACACGGCAGGCAGCAGAGCAGAAGAACAAGAGCTGGCATCGTCCACCGTTCCCAGAGCTGCTCCATTCCCGTCCATGCGCATCCGGATGGGGCGCACAGACAGGGCGCCCGTCCTGAGGTCACCGTGTCGCTCCAGGTGCGGACTCCCGAGATGGTGACATCTCGGTCGAGGAGACCGTCCCCTGTGAGACCACAGGCTTGGCAGTATTGCCGAGAGCATGCTTCGTGGGCCATCTGCAATTCCATGTCACCGGAAACATACCGTGTCAAACTTGTGCTCGGCCTCCAAGTCAAAGGGCTGCCTGAGGACTTTGACCGACAATTCCAGTTGCTCCTGGCCTAAGAGACACAACTTCTCCCAAGGAAACAAACCGTAACACAATGGAAAGTCTGACCTACCTCCAGACGCGTGTTTGACGTGGGACGGCCATGTCCGGAGGCTCATGTGACTTCCATGTGGGGGCAGCCTGGGAACCGCCTTTCTGAGTCTCCCCCTCCCCGTGCGACCCCAGAGTAGGGTTGGTGCGAAGAGAACGCTGGATGGGATGTAGGCATTGGAAATGAAGCCACAGCCAAGGCTCTCTGCAGGCTGTCACCATCCCACACGGTGACAGGTGGGCACAGAGGTGCAGGGTGGAGGGCTGTCCATCCACACACACACACACACACACACACACACACACCCCCGCCGCCCTGCGTCTGGCTAGTGTTCCCAGCTGGTGCCCCCTGGACGACAGTGACCCAGGCCACTCTTGGCTGCCTGGCTGCAGATCCACCGAGGGACAGCTGTGCCTTCCCCCGAGTCTCTCCATGTCTCCCCTGTGGCCCCGCACATCGGTGGCTACCTTTCCCTGCGGGCGCTGACAGCTCCATCGGCACTGCCACCTCCGCCACTGCCACCGGGCACTCAGAGGACTGAGAGCCACAGCCTTCCCTCCCCTCCCCTCCCCTCCCCTCCTCCGCAGCCCAGCCCAGCCCTGCCCTGCCCTGCCCAGCTGCTCCCAGGCCTCTGGAAGGTCCAGTTCCTAGAACGAGGTCTTCATTCCTGTGACTCCCACGGTGTCTCTGTTTCCATGACACAGACCGGCTATGTTGTCCCGACAGTAGGACACACACAGAAACCCTGTGTGAAAATCATGAGGCTGACAGCATCATTAGTCATCTGAGACAGAAAATCAATAAAGATATCGTATTAAATACACATAATTATAGGTAGGGGTGTGTGTGTGTGTGTGTGTGTGTGTCTGTCTGTTTGTCTGTCTGTCTGTATCTCACTGCAGCATTCACACAAGCATTGCCAGCCAAGCAGAACCTCAGGTCTCTGTGATAATTGTCCCTGGGTCCGACTGTCACGCAGAGACCGTCGTTGTACGGAGACACAGGTAAAGACGTGTGTTTGTCAAGACAGGAGAACACAGAAAACACATCCTGTTTCACAGGGATGAACTAGTGTCATGATGCCAACCTGGGGACATGGGCTCCCGTTCATGCTCCTGTCCAGGCCCTGCAAGCATTAGGGGACCATCGCTTCTGGTCCTTGTATGGGCCGCTCACTGCACCGAGTTCTTAGTCACCTCACGTAGCCCTCACCGCAAATCCACACCTTGAACATGGTCCTCCTTCCTCATCGCCATCGCCACCGCCACCACGTTGCTCCTGGTCTCTTTAAACGCGCACGCGTCCCTGGTGGGTGGGGTAAGGAGCCAGCTCCCCCCACCCCACCCCACTCCGGTGCCTGCCTGCCTGCCTGCCTGCCTGCGGTGCGTGGAGTAGAAGCAGGGAATGTTCTGTCGTTCCCCCTTCCCAACCCGCGAACGAAGGAAACCTTCGTGTATCTTTCTATACTTTATGTGCTGTCGCCTACATGTGTTCCCCCATTTTTCTTTATCCACAAGAGCTCCCTGCAGTCCCCCACTCTCTGTATGAACGGCATTCACACACATCCAAAGTGAATTTATTTCAGCTTCTATCGGGTGGCATATCCAGATAGATCCTTTAGGTCAGGAAGCACAGAAACACAGCCAAGTCGAGTGAGTGCTGAACCAGAGTCATTTAGGAATCCTATGAGGTGACCAGTGTGGAAGGAGCATGTGTTCCAAGGCACTTCTTTTGATGTCTTAGGTTTACCTAGCCAGCAATGCAGATCCCATGAAAGTGGCCAGAGATCTTTTCTCCATAGGCTCTCCTGTTACGGAATGCAAGTGTGTTCCCCGCACCCACGGACGACACACAGTGAGGCCAAACAAGGGGACACGTCAGAGTTTGGGGCAGGGGAAGGTTTCTAGCATGGCCGAGCAAGGGAGGGTGGGAATCTTTCTTTTCCAGAAAAGTTAGAACTTCTCTCAAGTTGCATGGGCCAGAAAATGCTTTCTCCTCTTCGATCATCAGTCAAGGAAAGGTAGCACCTTGTTTTTCACGAGGAGATTTTCTTCCTAATTCCAGTTATCTTATAAAATAAAGAAGAAAAATTCTGTTAATGTTTCACATAAGCGTCCAGGACTATTTCACTTCCATGATTTGAAGAAATGTTATTTTCTCTCTGACTGACACTGTCCTTGAAGGACCAAGCTAAACTTCTAAGGAGCCAAATTCCAAATCATTTTGAGACTAGGAAATACAAAGTGTAGTGTCATAGATTGATTGATCGATCCATTGATTTCATCAGACAGCAGTCGTCACTTCTAAGATTATTCGAACACCACTAACTCTTGTGTAACAAAGTTGAGATGTCTGCGCTCGAGCACGCAGCACGCGCGCACGCGTGTGTGTGTGTGTGTGACTCATAAGGGGATGTTTTCCATAGCTGTGCACTATGACACTGCAGGATCTCTGGTTGCTGAGTACTCAGAGGTGCAAGCCCCGATACAGAGCTTGGACTGTGAAGTTATGCATGGGTTCTCAATGGTGTGTGTGGGGTCGGCCCCCCTAATCCCCCATGTTGGTTGTTCAACGGTCAACTCTATATATAGATCAGAGAGGATATCATCCATGTGCTTCATATGAATAACTTTCCCAAATAATCTTTATCTTTTTCAAAGGAAGGCATCCTGTAATCCATTTCATAAGATGCTATTGGGAACCTACTCCCCCAGCATGTGAATTATCCCTACAGAGCGCAAGATCCCTGAGAAGGAGGAGCCCTGCACGCTGAGACACCAGGAAAGTAGGCTTTTAGATGATATTGTCTGCTTCTCATGGGATGACGGTGTCTACTGATCCTATTCAAGTGTGTAAAATGAGAGCCCCCTGGCAAGGATCAGCAGAAGGTCTTTTCTGCTGGGCCCTGGGCTCTTCCTTAAAGTGGGGAGGCCAAGAGCCTCAAGAAGGAAGGAAGGAAGGAAGGAAGGTGGCAGGGAGGGAGGGAGGGAGGGGAGGGTTTGCCCAGTGCCATCAGGCCCGTGTGTCACCCTAAAGAGAAGGGCAGCCATTGCCACTGCTGGAATCATGTCCCCATTTCCTGGGCAGGACATTCAAGAAGGCCTCCTCCTGTGTGTTTCGTGCATCACCTCGACGGTGCCCCCAGGAATAGTCACCGGAGGAAACTGTGCAGCTGAGCCAACCTGCCTGGGAACACGGCCTCCTTCCTTTAAGAAGTGGAAAACTCGCCCAGTGCTCTCTCTGTTGTTGTTTTTCCGGTCCTTATCCTTGTCCTTGTCGTCGGCGTCATCGTCGTTACTGTTGTTAACAAGTGAAAGATAGTGAGTCAGAAAGAGAAAAACAAATATTGTATATTCACACATATATGTGGACTGCAGAAAAATGGTACACATCAACTGGTGTGCAAGGCAGAAATAGAGACACAGATGTAGAGCACAAACATATGGACACCAAGTGGGGAAAGTGGGGAGGGTTGGGGGGGAATGAATTGGAAGATTGGGGTACCAAATTGTACACTCTAAATATATACAGTTTATTGTAAAACATAAAAAGAAAATAAGTTAAAAAAAGAAAAAGTGAATGATGCCTCCGTCTAGAGGAATACTTGGCAGTTATTATGTTCAGGACCATTTCTTTTTCGGCCATTGATGGAAAACTCCTTGGATCCTGTTAGCATTTATGGATTCAAGGAGTGCAGTTCTTCATAGGTTCTGTCACGTCATTAGGAGGGGAATCCTCATCAAGTTGCTTCAACGAGGACTATGTGTCTTTCAGATGCGGAGATGGAAACGAATGGTGCGCTGCGGGGCGGTGGGGGGGCGGGGGCGCGATGATAGGCACCCAGGACTCCTTCCCCCAGGCCTCCTTTTGTTCCCTCACTGCTTCCTGGAGAAGGGACACCACACCCCACCCCCACACACACACCCTCTAGGTGTGCTATTTGCTGTCCATAATTTCACGTGCCCTTTGGGCATGGCTGATAGAGACGGACATGAAGCAGCAGGACGGCAAGCTGGCACCTGGGCCTAGGGAAGTTTCACAAGTGAAATATCAGAACTGGAGCTGGGACAGACATGCCTCCCCTTCCCGGGGCCGGGGATGGGGGGGTGGGGTGCAGAAGCTGGGCTGGGGGAGCTGGAGACGAGGGGCACAGAGAGAGGCGGGGAAGGGAGGCCCCTCGTGGGCCTGGGAGAGACGGGGATCAGGGGGCGGGGCGGTGGGGGGCAGGGGGCCACTGCTGACCAGCCTCGGTTCGGGTTCCCTGTCCCCCATCCTGCTGAGAACTTGCCTTTGCTTCCTGCCCTCAGGTGTGCGAGAGGAGCATGTTTCTTTTCAATAAAGACCAATACATTATGTCACACTGTGTTTGGTTTTGCTTGTTCATGTTCCAGACGAGGCCAAAGAACTCTCCCAGGGGAGGTGTGGGTACAAAGGATCTGACAGGATGGGAAGGTGCGGGTCCGTGCATGGGCCAAGAAATCCAGAAAATCTGTCGTAGCTGAGACTCAGGCCTTTTTCAGAAATAGGCCAAGAGAGTTCAGCTTTGACCATTCCCTGCCAAGTAGTCATCACAGGTGCTTCCTGGAAGGGATTGAGTTGCAGAAACCAGCGTGGCCCGCAGCCCTCAGGTCTCAGCCCGGCAGGCAGGCAGGCAGGCAGGCAGCGGCTACTGTCTGTTGGTCCCGCCCCACCCCGCCCCCGCCCCCGCCCCCGCCTGCTTCTCCACCGCTCGCTCCTTCCCAAGTCGCCAGGGGCCGATTATAAACCAGTGGAGGGGGGGAGTGTGTGGGGGGCGGTGTCAGTGAAGAAGATTTGTAGATGTTAGGGTGGAAGCAACTTTAGCAGTTTGAAATGGCTGTGATGATGGGTGTTTGGTTCAACTTTCAGAGTGGCTCTCACAGAAACAGGCACCAGGATGGTTTCCATAGGAGCTGTGGTGGCCATGTCTCTAAAGTTTTCACCAAGTCCTCCAGCTTCGGTCTGTAGGGCTTCAGGCAAAGGGCCGTTTTCGTTGTCAGTGATGCCAAGTCAAAAGGGTGGGCTGGGCGAAAGTGGGAAACATTCATGGAGAGAGTTGTAGCCCGATATTGGGGGCAACTTGAAAGACTTCAGGATCCAGTCCGGTTTTCAGGTGAAAAGCAGCACCCTAAGGAAAATGAATAGCACCAGAATCTCATATCCACAAGTGTGTATTCCCGTTTTATGGAAACGTAACGTGGGCCTCTAAGGAACGCATGCAAGTGACTCTCTTGCCAAAGAAATAAGGAGCCTCACGGAGAGTTTCTGAATTCTGGACGGAGCAGGTAGGGAGAAAAAGAGAAGTGATTCCATTTTGCTGACAAGGGTACAAGTCACCAAATGGATGTCCAACTTTTAAAATAAATTGTTTTTTGTTTGTTTTCATTTTCCCTTGTAGCTGGCAAAGAAAAGATTTCACAATCCGTCCTGTTCTCTCTCTCTCTCTCTCTCACTCAGGTTAGGAGATTCTTTTCTGTTTGAAATAATTGAAGCATTTATAATGTCGTGCAGTTTCAGGTGTACAGCACAGTGATTTAGATAGAAAGATAGGTAGATAGATAGATGATAGATAGATAGATAGATAGATAGATATAGATAGATTCTGTTTCAGATTTTTTTTCTCTTATAGGTTATTACAAAGTATTGAGTATAGTTTCCTGTGCCAAGTCGTAAGAGCTTGTTGATTATCCACTTTATGTATAGGAATGTGTATATGTTCATCCCAAGCTCCTAAGGTATCCGCACCCTGCCCCCCACCCCGGCTTCCCCAATCAGTCCTATTGTAGACAAGTAGTCATACACACACTATCATCCTAGCCCTCAGTTCATTCAGCCCCACGTAGGTCACTCTTTCTTCTCGGAGTCCAGTTTTCCCATCGGCCGTGTCAATCTTGCCTGATGATTGAGTGTGACTGGAAAAGTGATGGTCCCAAGAAGTTTGCAAGAGCTTTTGTGAAGGCTCATAGGACTTGCCCAGCGAAGTGGGTGCCTTGGTCACTGCAGGCTGTGGAAGGTATACCCAAAGTGGCAAACACAATTTTTTTTTAACCGTCTCTATGCCATGGTGAGGACAGAAGGCTTGCAGCAAGGGGAGGCTTCAACCCACATGGAAACCATACTCACCGTCACAGGAACGTTTGGAGGACCCATACTACGTGGCAGTGGAGTGAAGTCCAGTGGCCGGGGTTCAGGGGTTCCTGAGAGAGGAGGTCTGACGCCTCTGGGGACAAAGAGAATTGTTCTCTCCCAGGGTTACAAGCATGACAGGTCAGCCATTGCAGGTAACCTGTAGAAATCTTCCCACCAGCATCTATTTACAATTGGAGCCATTCTAAATGCACCAAGGTGGGTGGCGGAATGTGGGGGGAGGCGGGGAGAAGGGGGGGAGGTTCCCCGGGAAGCCTGAGACATGGAGACCCAGTGGCCGGCCGGGCTGCTGCCCCTCTCTGGGGTCTGCTGTCCCTCTCTGGGGTCTGCTGTAGCCCTGACCCTCTGTTGAATGGACAGAATGGGCGTGTCATGCCCCACTCAACACCTCCCCTTCGGGCCCACAGAGGCGCTTCCGTGAGCTGCCTGCACCCCCCTCCAGTCGGCTGGAGGGGAGGGAGTCTGCGGTATGGGTAAGCACACGGCCCACGGGAGCGTTCGCGGCCAGGGCCGGGGCACGACCTCGGTAGGCTTGCTGCCCTCGGGCTCGCCCCTCGGGCCCTCGAGGGGGAGCACGCCCAAGATGCGTGACACAGCCCCCTCTCTCACAGGCCCCGGCCCCCACGATCGCTCCCACGCCCGCGCGCAGCCCCCCACGTAGCGGGGGCCACACGGGGCGTGCGCTCAGCCAAGCTCAGCACACCGCGGCACGCCGCTGAGGACCAGCACAACGAGGCGGCCCCTGACCCCACCGCCGGGGGGGGAACAGGCGGACGCACCTCCCTTACCGTCTCGACCCCCCCCAAGAGAGAGCCGCTCACGGCACATGCCACGGTGGCAGAGACCCGAGGGACACGCTGGGAAAGGGGAACAACACCACCGCTCGGCCTCGGGCACCTGAGGGACGACCTGGAGCGCTCCAGGAGCACCACGGAGGGCCAGGCGAGGCACGCTCGCACACCGACGGGGGCGCGCAGCGTGGCGGCGGGGCGGCCCTCCCCGCCGCGGGGAGGGCCGCTCGCGAGGCGTACGCCAAGGAGGCAAAGCGAGAGCGTCTGCTGCGTCCGAGGACCCCGGTCCCCGCGCCCACGCTGGGAGGCGGGGGCGGGAGACCGCGGGTTCAGGGCCGGAGGCCGCACCCCTGCCTTCCGCACACCCCGGCAGGTGGGGCGGAAGAGAGGCGAGGAGCCCGCGGACAGAACGAGAAGAGCGGTCCCGTCCCCCAGGAACGTCCGTCCCTCGTCTGGCATGGCTTAGGCCCAGCCCGGCGGAGCGTGGCACCACCACATCAATCGGTTGACCCACCCAGCCTAAAGCCACGGCGGGAGAGGCCCGCAGGGGAGGCACGGCGAGGACCCGTCACACTGAGGCCCGCTTCCGCCTCACCGGCGCCCCTTCCTCTCGGGCAAGAGCAGCCAACCACCCCAGGACGAGAACGCCTGACACGGGGCACAGAGCCTGTGGGGTGGGGTCGTGCCGGCCACTCACCACCGGGTGCCTGCAGCGGGGGCAGCGCACAGGGTCGAGCACCCAACGCCACCTGGCCCCGCCGCCCTCGGGCTCAGCCAGCGGCCGGAGGCGGCACCGCGGGTCGGGGCAGCCGGACGCGCACGCAAGAGCCGGCACGCAGGCCCAAGCAGGCAGCTCAAGTGGCAAGGACCGAGCCGGTCATCAGACAGCCGCCCCCAGCCCGGAGTCCTGCCCGCGTCCGGAGCCCCAGCGTCTATCGGCGACAGACGCAGAAGAACACCGTGTCAGCACCTATCTGGTGGCAAAAAGGCCCCATTTCCGGCGAAAAAAATCATCGCGCCCGACAGCGGGGCCCACCCACGAGGTTCACGGGGGCCCCCGGAACCTCGGTCCGGCCACCTGCCCCCAACACTTCCCCATCCACACTTGCCCCGGAGCGCCCGAGGCCACCTGGTCGACCCGGGGGTGGAGGGGTGGCAGAGTGGGCCGGGGACACGGGGGAGAGGGAGCGGGCTGGGGACGCCCTCCCCGGTCCCCCCACGCGGGCAGGGACTGGTCCATCCGAGTCTCCGGGCCAGGACTTGGTTCCAAGAAAGAAACTCAGCACCCCTCCAAGCCGCCTCCGATGAGCAGGCCCCATGAGGGACCACGCCCGGGCCCAGGAGCCCCTCCCCAGGCCACCCAGTAGGGCTCGCGCCAGTCCCCAAATCCCGGCCCGGACTCGGGGTGGAGGGCGGAGGGGGGAGACAAAGTCGCGTCCGATGACCGGGACCCACGCGGGCACGCTGACAGGCCGGGTGCACCCTCGCCGGCCACGTCTCCGGACCCATCGGGACTTGAACCCATTTCTCCAGGGAGACGCCCGGAGCCCACGGGGCAACGCACCCAGGCCCGGGCCAGCCTCTCCGGGTCACTGCTGGCGGCCCAGGCCGGTCCTCACCTCTGGAGTCCGGCTCGGAAAACCATCGGTCCGAAAGAATCTGACGACTGGGACGCACGCGCGTCCACCACCGAGCCCGTGGCGGCCTCCACCGGCCTCAACGCTCGGCCCGAGCCTGTCCCCACCTCCGGAGCGGGACGCGGGGGCACCGGGAAGGGAGGTGGGGGGGGTCGGGGAACAAACGCTCCCAAGGGCGGCCCAGGAGAAGGCCGGGCCACCAAGTCCCAGGCGCTCCGGGCGCGGCAGACCCTCTCCTCTCCCACCGCGGCGGCACGACCCAACATGGGTTCCCGCAGCCGGAGGGGCACGGGCGCATGCTGATCGACCCGGCCAGGCGGCCCCTCCGCCCCGGCTCGGGAGCGCGGCGGCAGTCACAGCCCCATAGATCTGCAGGCCCAATCTCAGGCGACAGCAGGAGGTGCCTACGCCTCGGCGCCACCGGGGCTGCCAGCACCAGCGTGGCTCGCCTCCCGGAACTCTGCTTCGGGCCCGGCGGCTGAGTCACAGCCCTCGACAAGGTCGCCGGAGCTCCGGAGGGAAGGGACAATATAAAAGCGGCCGCCAGGTGGCGCCCGACAACCGGCTCAAACGTCCCCGGGCCGGATCCCGGTCGCCGGCCGGCCACCGAGGACGCCGGAGCGCCAGGCCGCCCAAACGCCCGAGCTCCTCCCGGAGCGGGGCGGGCGTCCCGCGCGGACCCAAGGGGTCCGCCTCGGAGCTAGCTCCCTGCCCGACACGACACGACACGCCACGGCGCGTCCCGATCCCCGGCAGCACACGGGGGCGGGGGTAGCTGGCAAGATGCCGCCGGGAGGCTGCCTGGAAGGGGACGCGATTCCAGGCCATGGGGGGGCGCGGGGAATTCCACGGAGACGCCCACAGTGCCACAAGCGAGATCCCCAGCTCCCCGGAGGGTGAGAGGGAGGGAGGGAGGGAGGGAGGGAAGGCGGGGACCAGCGAAACGAAACCAGGCAAGCGCTCCGAGAACGACGCAGGAATTCATCCCTTCTGGCACGGAGAAGGGCTTTGGAAAGCTGACACGCAGAGCCCAGAAGCTAGAAACGAAAGTAAACATACACTCTGGCCCCACACAAATGGAAACAAACATCTATTTCCGCACAGACCGCGACAAAGTCCAAAGAGAACACATGGGTGTGTGGGTGGGGAACACGCCCTTGAGGTCAGAACGTGGATTTCAAAACGGACTGACCACAGTCACCGGCGGGCGGGGGCAGGGGCGGGGGCGGGGGGGCGGGGAGCAGCGTGTCAACAGCCATCCACTAAAGAAACCGCGTTCCAGGACATCTACACAATGCAACGTGGTGAGTGTGCGTGCGTGCGTGCGTGCGCGCGCGCACACGCACGTGCGTGTGAGAGAGAGATTTACAGCAAAGGTTCACAGTGACCTGTCGTCCCACCAAAATCAAACCAAGCCAAACTACCAAAAAGTCAAAGTCAAGCTCTGGGACTGCTGTGGCCCTTCAAGGAGTACGTAAAGGCACACACATATGTACGTGTATGCACACGTGTACACGTACAGACACACACACGTGTACACGTACACACACACACGCATCTGAAAACCTCAAGCATGTCCCATAAGAGGTTCCTGTCCAAAACAGAGCAAGGCCTCATGCAACGCAGCCCCCCAGAACAAGCAACCCGATGGGGAAAGCGGGCAGGAGGCCTGAACAGAGCAGACCAAGACCAGGCATTTTCATCCACAAGGAAACAAAGCCAGAAAAAACCAACAGAAAACAATGCCCACAAAGGAAACAAAGCAACAAGGACGACGACCCCCACCACTCCAACAGCAACCGCAACACAGTTTTCCACTGTCAACAAAGCAACCAACAGTACCTTTCTTGGGGGGTGGGGGCGGGGACAAAACCAAAAGCCAAAGGAAACCTTTCCCTGAAATACAAGAAACAACTGGGGCTGCCTAGCTGGCGCACTGCTTAAGAATCCGCCCGCCACTGCAGGGGACACGGGTTCGATCCCTGCTCCAGGAAGGTCCCACATGCCGCAGAGCAACGAAGCCCGTGAGCCACAACGACTGAGCCCATGTGCTGCAACTCCTGAAGCCCCCGTGCCTGGAGCCCGTGCTCCGCACCAAGAGAAGCCACTGGCAATGAGGAGCCTGCGCACCACAACGAAGGGGAGCCCCCACTCACCGCAACGGAAAGAAAGCCCACGCACAGCAAAAAAAGACCCAACGCAGCCCATCAAATACAGAACAATTTTTTTTTTTAAATGGAGGGTATGATAAAAAGCGCTGGCATTTCTCTGCACAAGCATACACGGCCAGGCCCAGGATCTGGAATCACGACAGCAAGTTCCAAACGGCAGAGGAAAGTGGCTCCTGACGGGACACCTATTTTTCACGCTGAGAGAGACCACCACCATGTCATGCTGGAGGACTCAGAGATATCACCTGGTGCCTGACAGAATGGCTCCCCGACAACAGATGACACTACGGAAAACAGCACAGAAGTCCCTGAAAGCACTGCACCAACAACTACCACGTGACCCAGCAACTCCACTACGTGCCCACCGAGGGGGTGAGGGTGACACATACACACACGTGTATGTGTATCCACACCTATCCCTATGTAGCCATAGTTAGGGACATACCGATAGCACTCTCTGTGTGCATACGTCTCTACCTAGTCACACACAGGCGCACGCACGTTTATGACTCAACCCTACCAGGGAATGAGGTCTTGCCATCCGCGGAAACATGGAGAGACCCAGAGGGCATTGCACTACACAAGATACCTCAGGTCGCGAGACTATCATGTCTGTGAAGAACGTGCACAGCAATACACACACATGAACACAAAGAAGGAACCGTAAACAGGTTCATCGACACCTAAAAGGAACAAATGGGGGGTGGCCAGAGGAGGGAGGGAGGGGGGAAGAGGGAGACGAGTGCAATAGGTGAGGGAGAGGAAGCGGTGCCCACTTCTAGTTATGAAATAAACAACGCACTCGCAGGATGTCATGTACAGCAGGCGGAATAGAGTCCATCCTACTGTCATGACATCGAATGGTGACAGATAGTAACGAGACTTATCACGGAGATCCCTGGGTCATGTGTAAACATAGCCACTCGCTAGGGTATACACCTGAAAACCAATATACTCTTGTCAGTCTGTTAGACTTCAATTTTAAAAGGGCGGGGGGAGGAGGGAGGGAGGGGGGAGGGGGGCAGAGAAAGGAGGAAGAGGAAGAGGAGGGTGGTGGGGGAGGAGGAGGGGGAGGAGGAGGAGGAGGAGGAGGAGGAGGAGGAGGAGGAAAAAGATGGCTTGCCTTGAAGAAATCAACAAAAGGAAAGAGCGAGAGAGACAGAGACAGAGGCAGAGAGAGACGCGAGATCAAGACTGGACACTCAGGTGACTGCAAGAGTTAAGGGAGATTAAGACAAGAAACAAACTCCCAACAGTAGTTTGGTAAGTCCAAAATCAAGATTTGGATATCATGCTGGCATCAAGCACCAACCCTTCTAAATGGACACAAAGACACACAGGCCTCCCTCACTTGGGGCCGGGGGGGGGGGGTCCTCAGGACCAGGAAATGACCATGCAAGTGGAAGCTGGAAAAGGCAACCTTGTTCATCCACGGCGGAAACATACCATGGTCCCACAGCATTCAAAACATTGTATCAAAACATGTACAAACGGCTCTTCCTCACTCCCAATGAAAACTGCAGAGAACGTCCAAAACAGCCAACGTATGATTTGCTTAGTAGATTGTCATGGAGAGCCTCGACCAGAAAGCATCGCTTTCGGTTTGTAACATCATAGGAACAGCAGTCTCAACAGCGCTTGCCTTCTTGGCACAGTATCATTTCTACGCCTGGATACACAGTCCTACTTTGGGGTGGGGGGGGTGGGGGTGAGGGAGCCCTGCCAGCAGTTCCTATTTTTCAAAGCAGACCTCTTCCCCCTCCCCCCAACCACCACCACCATTTTTCTTATTTTTTTTCTCTTTCCTCTGGTCTCAGGTTCTGCCCAATCCAGTCCACTGGCCTCCATCCCAGGCCACTGTGGGCTGTGTGTACAGATTTGCAAGATGAAGACAGTTCTCCCCAGAGAACCGGGCAGCCGCCCGGCTGAGATCTAAAAACCGATCTGCTCATGCAGTTCCACTTTTTCTTTTTCTCTTTTAAATGGGCTTCTTTCTGTCAAGGAGAAGATTTCCAAATCAAAAGGAGACTGAAAGATTTCTAGGTTCCACAGCTTCAGGATTCCATGGATCGGGGGTGTCAAAAAGTCTGTGCAGGGCCTTCAGTAAAGGCCGTCTTTCTCAGCGCACACAAGTCAACCCGAGACCAAGGCAACCTGAGGGCAAAACCCCTCGCTTGATTTCATTTCTCCCATTAGGCCCCGAACATCAGAGCGCGTGTGACAGAGAGAGAGAGAGAGAGAGAGAGAGAGAGAGAGAGAAACCCCACAAAAGAGAAACAAACGAAAACCCCAGCAAAGGTTCCATACATTGTTCGCCAGGATTGGAAGTGATGAGGTTGTTGTGGGGGAGGGGGAGAATATGCGGAGGGCACTTGGAAACCTCGCGGTTGCAGCCAGCAGGTGCTGACAGATACGTTTTTGAAAGCGGCTGGCGGCGCCCTTGAGCTTCCTACGGTTCTGACCATACCCGTTCTCAGGGAGGTGGCTGTGGAGCCCAGGATAGGCCACGCCAAAATGCACCTCCGTGGCACAGTGATCATTTGGCGTGACGGTGACCTCAAGCAGGCGGCCAACACAAGAGGGACCCTCGGGCTCTCCTTTGTGTCTCCCTGAAAGCGAGACATCCATCTCTCTCTCGGGTGAAAGGCGCACTCCCTGCATCCGCACCTGGAGTTAGGAGGACGCTCCGATCCCCAAAGTAGGGAATTCATTGGGGCCGAGAAGCCTAGGGAGACAAACACTGTGACTTCTTTCAGGGACCCCCCCAAGCCCAAACTCTGTTTAGATTCTTCCTTCCCTCAGGGCACACCTGAAAGCTAAGTCTCTCGGTCTGATCCCTGTCTCACACATGTACTGTCCCTTGGTCTACACAGTCGAAAAGCTGCCCGCCTCAGCCACTTCTCAGGGCTAGAAGGTAAAACAACAACAACAACAACAACAACAACAACAACAACAAACGAACACGTGTTCCCGCTCCCGCTTCCTCTATCCGCCTGCCTTGAGTCCATGTTAGGATGAGTCCAGCCACGAGGACTCAAGGGGGGCAGAGGGGGAGATTTCCCCCTCCCCCAAACAGGAAGGCGTCTGGAACTCTCTTCCCAGTGGCCACCCGGCTCAACTCTGGGTGCCTGAACCCTAGTTTGCCTCCTTTCGATTTTTAAATGCTCTTCCCTGGGTTAGAATCACAAGGAGAGATGCTCACGCGTGTATGTCTTCCAAGTTTTACGTGACATGGGGCAGCCCTCCTAAGAAAGCAAAGAAAGACTCAGAGAAGTGGCAACACCTACAATCTCTTCGGCTCTGCTGAGGAGAGGGAGGAAATCTGGGAAAGTAACTATACTATGGCCCGGGCTGGCGGGCGCCGGGGGTGGGGGTGGGGGGGGCGGGGGAGAGTTAAGGGAGCTAAAGGAGGATGAGATTTCTTAGAAACTCATTCTTAGGCACAGACACATTGGAGGGATGCGGGACCCCACCTCTTCTTTTCCCTTGTGTTGGGAAGATCATTTGGCTCCTGCCAGCTGGGGTTTCATTCCCCCATGAATCATCAGGCGAGTGCTCTGGAGAAAAGAGCGAGAGCACAGGTCAGGCGAACATGGAGAAGATGGCTGCCGGATGCCCGGGGCCACACGGATGTCTTCGGGGGCACAGGCACGTCCACGATCTGTGGACCATGTCTACGGCAGATTGGGTGTGTAGGTCATTTTGAACAGGCTCCCATCCACCTGCCCTCATTGGGGTCCTGTCTCCAGCTCCCCTGAGCGGTGCCGTCACGGCTAGGTGAAGGCAGGGCTCCTCCAGGGGCGGGCCCGTGCCAGAGAAAGGGAGACGGCAGTGAAGTCATCGAGCTTCGGGTACTTCTACCAGAGTGACTCTCCTTCATCAAGTCCCCGGCAGGTGGAGGGACACGTCTTTCTGACACAGTGGGGCCAGGGGAGGCTTAGAAAAAGGCTTCTGACAACCGCACCATCAAGTATGAGCTCTCCGTTTCCTTGACGGAAGAGTCCCCCACTTTCCCAAGTGGTAGAGCTAGGAACAGGCCCTTCGGGTCCCATCTTACACGTGAGAATGACATGCTGACTTTACTCCTCTTCAAGGCGGAGTTTGTAAAAGGTCAGCCCTGGAGGAAGGACCCAGCTTGCCAGTCCTCTCATGCTATCATCCAAGCCAAGGAGAGCCGTGCCAGAGCTCCACGGAAGGAATACGGCGATCGGCTGCCTTTGGAGAAGATGGCTCTGTGAGCAGCAGCATGGAAACCAACCGAGAAGCAGGGGCCACTCTAGAGGCCAGCAGGGTCCTTAGGGGCCCAGCCAGGCCAGGCCAGGCCAGGATGGAGAGAGGGGATGGAGCCGGACCTTTGAGGCCCTAGCCTCCACAGCACCTGGGATTCTGCTGGGATTCTTGAGAAACTCGCTCCACATTCTAGAAGGGCCTGCGTGTAACAAAGATACGAAGCCATACTTTCCTTAAAGAGCACCTGCCCTCAGGAAGTGGCACTCAGCACGCTCGCTGGTGATGGGCCAGACACACCCATAGACACTCAGGTTCCAGGGAAAAGCTTTGCTCAGCTCTTTCTCCCCTTCCGTCCTCAAAACACAAAGACATCGCTTCCGGATACCAGGGAAGCTCTCAGGTAGGTTGTGCTGGGGCGGGCGCCAACTAGAACTGTGAAGAGGGGAGATCGGAGCCGCAGAAGCTCTGGGGCCCCGAGGAAAGACGCCGCCGATCCACCTCTCGCACCTTCCTCTCAGCGGGAGGGCCAGGGACTCTCCCTCCGCACAGGATCCTGGCCACACACGAGGGAGGGCCCACACCCACTTTCCTGCTCCTCTTTGCTTGGGGTGGGTTCAGAGACACTGGACTCGGCTCATCCCTCTCCACAGCGGCTCGTCCCTCTCCACAGCCGTGCACGGCAGGCAGCAGAGCAGAAGAACAAGAGCCGGCATCGTCCACCGTTCCCAGAGCTGCTCCATTCCCGTCCACGCGCATCCGGATGGGGCGCACAGACAGGGTGCTCGTCCTGAGGTCACCGTGTCGCTCCAGGTGCGGATTCCCGAGATGGTGACATCTCGGTCGAGGAGACCGTCCCCTGTGAGACCACAGGCTTGGCAGTATTGGCGAGAGCATGCTTCGTGGGCCATCTGCAATTCCATGTCACCGGAAACATACCGTGTCAAACTTGTGCTCGGCCTCCAAGTCAAAGGGCTGCCTGAGGACTTTGACCGACAATTCCAGTTGCTCCTGGCCTAAGAGACACAACTTCTCCCAAGGAAACAAACCGTAACACAATGGAAAGTCTGACCTACCTCAAGACGCGTGTTTGACGTGGCACGGCCATGTCTGGAGGCTCATGTGACTTCCATGTGGGGGCAGCCTGGGAACTGCCTTTCTGAGTCTCCCCCTCCCCGTGCGACCCCAGGGTAGGGCTGGTGCAAAGAGAACGCTGGATGGGATGTAGGCATTGGAAGTGAAGCCACAGCCAAGGCTCTCTGCAGGCTGTCGCCATCCCACATGGTGACAGGTGGGCACAGAGGTGCAGGGTGGAAGGCTGTCCATCCCCACACACACACACACACACACACCCGCCGCACTGCGTCTGGCTAGTGTTCCCAGCTGGTGCCCCCTGGACGACAGTGACCCAGGCCACTCCTGGCTGCCTGGCCGCAGATCCACCGAGGGACAGCTGTGCCTTCCCCCGAGTCTCTCCATGTCTCCCCTGTGGCCCCGCACATCGGTGGCTACCTTTCCCTGCGGGCGCTGACAGCTCCATCGGCACTGCCACCTCCGCCACTGCCACCGGGCACTCAGAGGACTGAGAGCCACAGCCTTCCCTCCCCTCCCCTCCCCTCCCCTCCTCCGCAGCCCAGCCCAGCCCTGCCCTGCCCAGCTGCTCCCAGGCCTCTGGAAGGTCCAGTTCCTAGAACGAGGTCTTCATTCCTGTGACTCCCACGGTGTCTCTGTTTCCATGACACAGACCGGCTATGTTGTCCCGACAGTAGGACACACACAGAAACCCTGTGTGAAAATCATGAGGCTGACAGCATCATTAGTCATCTGAGACAGAAAATCAATAAAGATATCGTATTAAATACACATAATTATAGGTAGGGGTGTGTGTTTGTGTGTGTGTGTGTGTGTGTGTCTGTCTGTCTGTCTGTCTGTCTGTCTGTATCTCACTGCAGCATTCACACAAGCATTGCCAGCCAAGCAGAACCTCAGGTCTCTGTGATAATTGTCCCTGGGGATGTTCTGCCGACTGTCACGCAGAGACCGTCGTTGTACGGAGACACAGGTAAAGACGTGTGTTTGTCAAGACAGGAGAATACAGAAAACACATCCTATTTCACAGGGATGAACTAGTGTCATGATGCCAACCTCGGAACATGGGCACACGTTCATGCTCCTGGCCAGGCCCTGCAAGCATTAGGGGACCATCGCTTCTGTCCTTGTATGGGCCGCTCACTGCACTGAGTTCTTAGTCACCTCACGTAGCCCTCACCGCAAATCCACACCTTGAACATGGTCCTCCTTCCTCATCGCCACCGCCACCACGTTGCTCCTGGTCTCTTTAAACGCGCACGCGTCCCTGGTGGGTGGGGTAAGGAGCCAGCTCCCCCCACCCCACCCCACTCCGGTGCCTGCCTGCCTGCCTGCCTGCCTGCCTGCCTGCCTGCATGCATGCGTGCGTGGAGTAGAAGCAGGGAATGTTCTGTCGTTCCCCCTTCCCAACCCGCGAACGAAGGAAACCTTCGTGTATCTTTCTATACTTTATGTGCTGTCGCCTACATGTGTTCCCCCATTTTTCTTTATCCACAAGAGCTCCCTGCAGTCCCCACTCTCTGTATGAACGGCATTCACACACATCCAAAGTGAATTTATTTCAGCTTCTATCGGGTGGCATATCCAGATAGATCCTTTAGGTCAGGAAGCACAGAAACACAGCCAAGTCGAGTGAGTGCTGAACCAGAGTCATTTAGGAATCCTATGAGGTGACCAGTGTGGAAGGAGCATGTGTTCCAAGGCACTTCTTTTGATGTCTTAGGTTTACCTAGCCAGCAATGCAGATCCCATGAAAGTGGCCAGAGATCTTTTCTCCATAGGCTCTCCTGTTACGGAATGCAAGTGTGTTCCCGCACCCACGGACGACACACAGTGAGGCCAAACAAGGGGACACGTCAGAGTTTGGGGCAGGGGAAGGTTTCTAGCATGGCCGAGCAAGGGGAGGGTGGGAATCTTTCTTTTCCAGAAAAGTTAGAACTTCTCTCAAGTTGCATGGGCCCAGAAAATGCTTTCTCCTCTTCGATCATCAGTCAAGGAAAGGTAGCACCTGGTTTTTCACGAGGAGATTTTCTTCCTAATTCCAGTTATCTTATAAAATAAAGAAGAAAAATTCTGTTAATGTTTCACATAAGCGTCCAGGACTATTTCACTTCCATGATTTGAAGAAATGTTATTTTCTCTCTGACTGACACTGTCCTTGAAGGACCAAGCTAAACTTCTAAGGAGCCAAATTCCAAATCATTTTGAGACTAGGAAATACAAAGTGTAGTGTCATAGATTGATTGATCGATCCATTGATTTCATCAGACAGCAGTCGTCACTTCTAAGATTATTCGAACACCACTAACTCTTGTGTAACAAAGTTGAGATGTCTGCGCTCGAGCACGCACACGCACGCACGCGTGTGTGTGTGTGTGTGACTCATAAGGGGATGTTTTCCATAGCTGTGCACTATGGCACTGCAGGATCTCTGGTTGCTGAGTACTCAGAGGTGCAAGCCCCGATACAGAGCTTGGACTGTGAAGTTATGCATGGGTTCTCAATGGTGTGTGTGGGGTCGGCCCCCCTAATCCCCCATGTTGGTTGTTCAACGGTCAACTCTAATATATAGATCAGAGAGGATATCATCCATGTGCTTCATATGAATAACTTTCCCAAATAATCTTTATCTTTTTCAAAGGAAGACATCCTGTAATCCATTTCATAAGATGCTATTGGGAACCTACTCCCCCAGCATGTGAATTATCCCTACAGAGCGCAAGATCCCTGAGAAGGAGGAGCCCTGCACGCTGAGACACCAGGAAAGTAGGCTTTTAGATGATATTGTCTGCTTCTCATGGGATGACGGTGTCTACTGATCCTATTCAAGTGTGTAAAATGAGAGCCCCCTGGCAAGGATCAGCAGAAGGTCTTTTCTGCTGGGCCCTGGGCTCTTCCTTAAAGTGGGGAGGCCAAGAGCCTCAAGAAGGAAGGAAGGAAGGAAGGAAGGTGGCAGGGAGGGAGGGAGGGAGGGGAGGGTTTGCCCAGTGCCATCAGGCCCGTGTGTCACCCTAAAGAGAAGGGCAGCCATTGCCACTGCTGGAATCATGTCCCCATTTCCTGGGCAGGACATTCAAGAAGGCCTCCTCCTGTGTGTTTCGTGCATCACCTCGACGGTGCCCCCAGGAATAGTCACCG